>NW_025953346.1:0-300000 GCF_018812025.1 Megalobrama amblycephala
TGAAAGTGGCTGCAACAGTGATGGCCCTGATAGGGAGCATCTGAGCGAAGCGGCCCACCCGCCACAAAATGGTGATGTAGAGGTAAACCATCCAGAGGACAAGGCAGATATCCACAAGAACCAACCGGTGTGACCCACCTCCCCACCGGCACCAAACAGCTCTCATGAACATGCACCCCATCCTCCAGACAGTTCACCCCTGAATTGCCACCCAACAGTACACCTGGCAAATGGGCTTCCCCAGCCAGGCACTTCCTATCTGAGCCATCACCAACACAGTCACCCCCAACTGCTTCCCCCTCAAGTGCAGGAACAACAGAGATGCCGCACACAGCATGCACATCTAGGAGGTCCAACACATCCAAAAAAAATAAACAAAATCTGTGTTTTCAATTGAAGAAGTATGAATTCTGACTATGATGTTTCCCACCTATCTCACAACAGTTCATGACTCAAGGAAAAACACTTAAATATTCCATATTTTACTTGGGTGTGGTACATACATATGTGCTATAATAAACACACTTGTGATGGTATTGCCTGTTGTGTGAACTTCCTATGAATGTACCAAGTGGACACATTGGTTGACTCTTTAGACCAGGGGTCCCCAAACTTGTTCCTGGAGGGCCGGTGTCCTGCAGAGTTTAGCTCCAACTTGCATCAGCACGCCTTCCTGGAAGTTTCTAGTATGCTTAGTAGGACCTTAATTAGCTGCTTCAGGTGTGTATGATTAGGGTTGGAGCTAAACTCTGCAGAGACACCGGCCCTTCAGGAGCAGGAATGGTGACCCCTGCTTTAGACTAATGCAGTTGCTCACAAGTTCATGACTCAAGCAAAAGCACTTAAATAGTCCATATTTTACTTGGATGTGGACCATACATATGTGCACTACGGTAATAAACAATTTTGATGGCATTGCCTGTGTAGAGTGAGGTTGGGCATCTAAAGACCTCACTGAAACTATGCCTGGGACAAGGCTGTGTCTATTTAATGTTGAAATTAAAGCCTGACGTAGGACTAAACCAAATACATAGTTGGAAAGGTCTTGGTCTGGAGAGTAATGTATGTTAGTATGAAGATTGTAAATGTCTCCTGCTTTGAAATATTGGCCTCTGAACCTTGACCTCAGTGCATGTTGAAAGCCTTGTCGTTCAGGAAAAAATGGGGCTACAGACATGGGACCAACTGTTATAGAGAGCTCTTGACTTTAGCTATGTGACTATACTCATATGGATAGAGTCATTAAATGGGGGTGCAGTCAATTATGGTAAAAATTGATTTTCACCTATTTAACAGTCAGATATTTAAAATATTAGCACACAAATGCTATTTACAATCACTTTAATACCTAAGTGTACTCTTAATTCAGTATTTATAAACTCTGATTCTAAGTAATAAGTAATATTTATTTAAAACTACAATTCCCTCTAGCATCGCCATGCCGCTCGCATCAAATTAGCACCATATTTGTAGTTTTACCGGTTAGCAAAGTGTTGCTGTGAATAGGGTTGTAAAAAGATATATCTACGGAATATACCAAACATATTGTACAGCCGAAGTCGTACTTACACTGTATTTAGAAGATCTATGTTAAGAAAAAGTAAAGATGTTGGTTTATTTAAGATATTTTAGAGCAGCCTAATAAAAACATTAAAAAAATAAATAAAATAAAATAAATAAATAAATAAATAAAAAAAAACAACTTATTAAGGTTAAGTACGTGTTGAAAGTTTCAAATCGTTTGTTTGGCCCATTGCTTTACTAACCTGCCCTAGTGTGCTTATGCTAGCATTAGCAGTTAGCAGTGCATTTCGTGTAGCCTAAAGATTGTGCTTTATAAAATAATGCTATTTGGGTGAATATGGCGCTGTTTGTATTTCATTAGCGTTTACTTTCGCACATGAAAAAAAAAAATAGTATTTACTATAGTAAATTGTAGTAGACTGTATATATTAAAGTATGTACAACACTTCGTTAATGAATGCTACAGCATACTGTTGTTAACTACTAACTGATAAACTGTAATATACTTTACTATTAGTAGAGTAACCTGTATATCCTATTTGTAGAAAACTCAGTACAGTATTGGATAATTTGTTTACTATAGTTGTCATATTACAACAACTATAGAACAATAGTATTACTGTAAATTACTATAGGCCTAGTATTTTTTCATGCTGACATGCTTAAAAATGACACAAAAACTGTTTCAATTTACCCCAACCATCAATTTTTTTTTATTATTGTTTATGATACATCAGTTTTGACAAGAAGTTAAAAACTGATGCATGTTCTCCATCATAGTTTCTGCAACCACTTCACCAAATTTGGAAAGCATTTTGGAAAAGATGTATTAAAATGGTAATTGTGTACAGGCAAAATAGTGTAAAGTGGTGCAAGAATAAAAATAAATGGGTGCATGTTTGTGTGATGTCATCCAGGAGATGTCTTCATTTTTCTTCCTTGCTGTCGCCATAAATACGGTATATGCCATGATCCTACAGCTGTTTGGGTCCATGTTTTTTTAAAAAGCAAAATTTGGGTTATCATAATCCATTTCACTTAAGCCTATAATTAAAAGGTTCAATTACATCTACATCACTGAGCATGAAGTATCAGGGTCGCAAGTACAGCTAGACTTTATGTATTGCATGTGATCTTACATGTGTTGTACAAACTTGTACAAGATAAAAATACAAACTATGACATAATGATTAGGACAAGTGTGACAAGTTATTAGGACAGATGCCAACTGATGCACATGACACAGCTGTAGCTCATCTATAGTTCATCATCTGTAGAGGCATCTGTGGAGACATGCTCATATGGGTCTTCTTCTTCTTCTTCTTCTTCTTCAACAACAGTTCCACCATTCCCACAAATTTGGGAGTATGTTTCTTTCACAGCTACCATGTCTGTCTTGAGTGCCTCAAGGATTTGGAGGACAGCACTGCGCAGGCCATGGTATGCTTGACCAGAAAGTCCTGAAGGGTAGCCTAAATATCAAATTGGGATAACAATAAAAAAGTATTTAGGAGTGAACACCAAATATGGCACTATGTATGAATTAGTATATCTAAAACAGTTTAATATAACTACATGAATTAAACAAACAGCATTAAAGGTTAGCTCACCCAAAAATTAATATTCTGTCGTTCATTACTCTCCCTCATGTCGTGTCACACCCGTAAGACCTTTGTTAATCTTCAGAACACAAATTAAGATATTTTTGATGAAATCCGATGGCTCAGTGAGGCCTGCATAGCCAGCAATGACATTTCCTCTCACTAAAATCCTTAGAGGTACTAAAAACATATTTAAATCAGTTCATGTGAGTACAGTGGTTCAATATCAATATTATAAAGCGATGAGAATATATTTTGTGTGCAAAAAAACTATAGTGATGACCGATTTCAAAACACTGCTTCATGAAGCTTCGAAGCGTTAAGAATCAGCGTGTCAAATCAGCAGTTCAGAGCGCCAAAGTCACGTGATTACAGGAGTTTGACACTTTATCCGACTCATGATTCGACACGCTGATTCATAACGCTCCGAAGCTTCCTGAAGCAGTGTTTTGAAATCGGCCATCACTAAATAAGTTGTTATTTTATATTCTCGTGGCTTTATAATATTAATATTGAATCACTGTACTCACATGAACTGATTTAAATATGTTTTTAGTACATCAATGGATCTTGACAGAGGAAGTGTCATTGCTCCCTATGAAGGCCTCACTGAGCCATTGGATTTCATCAAAAATATCTTAATTTGTGTTCCGAAGATGAACGAAGGTCTCTTACGGGTGTGGAACAGAATGAGGGTGAGTAATTAATGACATTTTTCATTTTTGGCTGAACTAACCCTTTAAGAAATTAGTACTCACTCTGTGTGGCCAGGTCATCTGATAGTACACTAGCCTGGTCCTTCAAGGCCCTGTAGCTTCTTGTAAGATGCGTCCAATGTTGTTTCATTTCTTCTACAAGAATAACCTCTTCCTCAACCAGTCTCTCCAGCTGCATCACCTTGTCGAAAACCTTCTTCTTCACGCCTAAGGAAGTGTCAGTTTCTATGAAGACAAATGACATATTAAAATACTACCTCATAAAGGAATAGTTCTTACACAAACACATCGATCCGCTTCAGAAGGTCTTTATTAACCCCCGGAGCCGCGTGGAGCACTTTTATAATGGATGGATGCACTTCTATGGACTTTAAAACTGATCTACCCATTCACTGCCATTATAAAGCTTGGAAGAGCCAGGACATTTATAACTCTGATTGCATTCGTCTGAAAGAATAATAATTTTAATTTATGGGTGAACTAACCCTTTAATGCCTTTTTGTGAGTAAAATCTGTACAATTCTTTGTCCCTAGAACATAGGCAACAAGTAACTGGTGTTGAATCTACAGTGTGGGAAAAGAAAAGGGCTAACCACCTTGACAAGTTAATCTGAGGAGTCAGACCTTTAGTCACTTCCTCTGAAGTGTAGTTTGAGTAGGCAAAAAAGACAAAAGTTTTAAAAAACAAAAAATTGGAATATTGTCTGCACATTTCTATTGTCTGAAACAAAATGAAAAGCACATAGGCCTCTTTCCTTTGAAAGTCAGAGTTTAATGAAGTAAGTGTTTAATGAGGATTCACTAAAATGATTAATGTCAAACTTTACATACCAGAATCCCAAGGCCAGATAGGGCTTTCTGTTGCCAGAAGGTCTTCAACTGAATCTACAAATACTGTGGTGGTTGGAAGATCATTGTATTGGGATATGGCATTAAACAGCTTTTTCTTATCCTCTCGAATCCGTCTTCGGATCTTGTGTCGCTGTTTGTTGCGGTCTGCAGAAAAACAAAAACAAACAGTAAAAACAGGTTTAAGGAGGATACGCATAAAATTGGTCATTGTGCTAATGGACATCCAAAAGGCACCTTACAAATTATGGTATAAAGCTCACATAACATCAGCAAAGCCATATAAATAACCTGGAATGTGGCCAATGTTCAAGTAATGCAGGGAGTTGTGTGATGGTAACATTGGACATATAGGAAGGTAGGACTGTTCACACAATGTACAAAGGTTATGTAGTGGTTTAAGTGCAGTGTGTTGACTGAAGACTATGTTAAGAGTTAAAATGTGATAATTTAAATTACTTAGTTATAGCCATAGATATCACATTTTAAAATGACTTCCACAAGTACATGAAGGCTTGGAGGCTACTTACCAGTTGCTCTATACAGATCCCTCTTTTTCTGCTGGATGCCCAAGAATAAGCCTTCAATCAGATGTTGCAATGCCACTGGATCATCTGTTCTGAGGTCATCTGGAGCTGTAAAGAATTTGAAGGTATGATCAGTATCATACATCTTCTGTGCCATCAAAAATAGAGCAATTATACCATTTCTATAAAACACCTTATACAAACATATTTCAGCCTAAGGGGGTTGACAATATGGGAAAAGGGGGATTTAATAAGAAGAATGTAGTAGGAATACATGTAAAAACAAAAAAGGACATCCACAAACGTTCTGCCAAAGAACCTGAAAACATTTGCTCAGTTTGCTAATTTTTTAAGGGTGAATAAGTATAATAAAGTTTTGAAGGAGAAAGCTACACCCAAGTTTACTTATTAAAAACACAGAGTTCCCAATCATGCTAATCTTTTAATACCGTTTGGTGTGGCCCCTTAATGTCACTTAAGGGGTCAGGTGTTAAAACACAAACCAGCAAGGAAAAATAACTTATTCAATCATTTTTAAATTTATGATAATTCTCTATCAATAAGAGACAGCAACAAGTACATACTTACTGTCAACTGCCCACTGTCTCACATCAGTGACCCACTGTTGCAGTTCCTCTTCAGACCTTTGTGTGCTCTTCTTTATAGCCTCAATGTCATCTTTGACTTCCTTTGTCTTTCGGATAGTCTCAAAAGTATAATTAATGGAAAGTCTCACAAACCTTTGGCAATACTGAAAGTATTAGATACTAAGTATATACAATCAGTGGACAGTTTAAATTTAACCTTCATTGATGAAATCTTTATTTTTTTTACTTACCTTCAAGTACCGTGTAGACAAGTACTTGTGCAGGTTTCTTTTTTTTCGCACATTCCATCCTCTGGCATGCAATGTGATCATATCTACTCGTGCTGTAATGATGAAAGAGTTAAATGTGCCTTTCATCTAGTGGTTAGTCATCAAGTATGATGAATGAAAGGGAAAAAAAAATTAACAAATATAATGTTACCAAACTTTAAAAAAGGACCACTTACCAGCCTTACTCATGTATTTTGTTGTTAGAGCCACACGGGACAAAAAGCTGTTCACTTGTTCAACTTCTTCACCGATGGTTGTACCTGCCCCTGTTTGGTTTTTGCCACCCCACTGCACCTACAGCATACACATCAGATGTCCAAACTACCATTTTGATGTCCCTGAACTTTGTATTTTCTCTAACAATATGGTAAGTCCTTTAAAAATATCACTTACCTCACATTTTGTTGAGTGGCCCTTTGCATGCATAACTGAGAGAAATGGCTTCATCTGAGTCAAATTTTGCATTTCTGGGAATGCTTGAGCCACCTTTTGCAGATAGGGCCAATATCGACACATGATGTCAGTGCAGAAAAACTTGCAGTTTGTCTTTGTGGCCAGTTCGTTTTGCAAAAACAGAGGGTATGCAAATATCTCTCCCCTAAACATGTTCAGACCTCTAAGCAATATGCAGTGTCTGCAAACTGCCACCTCTAGGCCTTCTTCATCACATTTGGTGTTTGTCTTCTTAGAGGTCTCCCTGGCTGCAGCCCATGTTGATGTTCCACAGATGCCTTTTCCATGTATCTTTAACACAATGTCATATCAAATAAATACACAAACTAAATCCAGATTTACTTTGTACAAACCCAAGTCTTTTGACAAATATCTTACTGGATTGGTCTTCTCACGAACACAATCAACAAATGTTGCTACATCTTTGTCATTGGCAAGAAAAACTCCATCAAAAAACGGTTGTTCCTCTGCCCTACACAAATAAAATACGGTAATGTCCAAAAATATATTCACAAGAAATGTTGACAGTGAAAAGTTATCAATAATAATATACCCCTTTGTTTTGCTGAATCTATATAGTTTTCGGTTTCCATCTGCAGACACAGCAACTGTATCTGGGGTGCAAGCTGGGCAAGTGAAGTGGTCAATGCCACAGAGTTTCTCTCTTTTATGACGACAATATGTCCATTCAAGGAAAGCTTTTTGGAAGACGTCGCCACAAATGTTACCACTCTGGAATTATCAAAATTTGAATAAGTGACATGATAGTTAGACTTGCATAAATGCAGAAAACAAAATGGCTTTCCAAATCTTACCCTTCCAAATTGTTGTGAGCGCTGTTGTAACATTTTCACAAATGCTTGTCTTGAAAGCCCAGGTGCAGTGATCTTCAGGTCCTCAAAAGATTTGAAAAGGTCTACCTGGTATATAGTTTGAAACCCAACAGTACCTGGCCAGTAACCACTAAACAGCAGGTCCACCACCTCAGGTGTCCATGATGCATGACATGTTCTGCAATTCATAACTGGCAGGAAGATGTCATAGCGACCTGCAAAGAAAAAAAAAAAGGAAAAAAAATAAAATAAAAAAAATAGTAAACACACATTGATACTCTTCAGTCATCTCTCAGCAGGTTAAGCAAATAGAGAAATACAATACAAAACATTGCAAGTCATACCATTTATACAGATGAGTACAACTGATCGCCCAGCGACAACAGACAGGTTTTGAGGGTCACAATCACAAATTTTGTCAGGTTGTGTAATGGGCAGCAAACACACTAGATGAAAGGAAAAATATATTACATTTAATATATTAAAAAAGGAAATAAATAAGTTGTTTTTAAGCTATGAAGTACGTCTTACCTTGTTCATATATGATATTTTGGCCACTGAGGTCTTGAACAGCAGTTGATGGAGGGACAGGTTTATAGAACCCATCTATAAGAGTCTCTCTGTTGTGAAAAAACATATTTTGATGCATAGAAACGTCACACTGCCCACAGTAACGGGGTTTTGGCAGACAGTCTTTGCATCTGATGACTGCTTCTTTCATGTTGCAATGATCACAAGGACCACGACGCACGCAGTCTGAAGCAAGCAAACTGTCAAGAAGTTTTGGCCTTGCTTCCTGCCAACGTTCTTCAGACAAGGTTTGCCTCAATGCCCAATCATGAGATGCTGTTGATCTGGGTTCATCACAGTCCATTGCATTTTGGAGTAGATGTAGTTGTAAATCTTGCAATAAAAAAAAATAAAAATTACATTAGAGTTCCTTACATGTCACAAGCTTGTAAACCAAGAGCACAAACTCAGTTTATGTTGTTTAAAAAGACAAATAATCTCCTGCAAATTTGTACATTTAACATAAAATGTTGGCACTTTTATCCATTCAGATGGACTTTATGAAGACAGTGATACAGTTCTGATAGGTCAAAACATTTAAAGGGTTAGTTCAGCCAAAAATGAAAAATGTCATTAATTACTTCACCCTCATTCTGTTCCACACCTGTAAGACCTTCGTTCATCTTCAGAACACAAATTAAGATATTTCAGATGAAATCCGATGGCTCAGTGAGGCCTGCATAGCCAGCAATGACATTTCCTCTCTCAAGATCCATTAATGTACTAAAAACATATTTAAATCAGTTCATGTGAGTACAGTGGTTCAATATTAATATTATAAAGCGACGAGAATATTTTTGGAGTGCCAAAAAAACAAAATAAAGACTTATTTAGTGATGGCCGATTTCAAAATGCTGCTTCAGGAAGCTTTGGAGCGTTATGAGTTATGAGGATCTTGAGAGAGGAAATGTCATTGCTGGCTATGCAGGCCTCACGGAGTCATCAGATTTCAACTAAAATATCTTAATTCGTGTTCTGAAGATGAATGAAGGTCTTACGGGTGTGGAACGACATGAGGGTGAGTAATAAATTACAGAATTTTCATTTTTGGGTGAGGTAACCCTTGGTAAACTTACCAATAATCTGTTGTGCATCGACATCTCCAAAATGTTGTTTGGTAGTAGAGGCTTCAGATGTGCAGGCAGTTCCTAGAATTATACAATTTTAAATGCAGTATCATGTATGCAAAGAACAGAACAGATGCAAATCAACATGAAAGGGGATTACTTCTAGGGAACGGAGAAGGGAACTGTCTGTTAGTATAGACAGACTTCAGGGTATACATGTCTAAGGTATGTCAAAGAAATACAGTATATGGTTGAATAAAAGCGTCTGCCAAATGGATAAATGTTAAAACATGACGGTGCATAGAATAAAAAAATAAACAATATCTTACCAAGATCAACTTCTTGAGGGTTACTTGCAATGGTAGAGGCCACTGGTCTTCCAGATCGGTCTAGAGTAAAACAAACAAACAAAAAAATATTTGATTTACACAAAACTTAGTGAAAATCAAAGGATCTAAAACATCAAATCATACCTGTCCTCAGTTTGCGCTTCTCATAGACCAAAAATCCTTCTTGGTCTCTCCTTTTCCACTGCAGTTTTAGATCAAACTTCTTTCTTTTTCGTGTTTTATGTGGTGTTTTGACTGCTTCCTCACTCTGTATTACTCAAACATAAGAGGTAGAACAATGACTTCAGAATATAATATAAGGGGTAGAACAATAACACGATTCAGAACATCATTTATGGAAGTTGCAAAAAATACAAACAGTGCTAGTACTATATTATAATGATTCATTTTATTTACACACACACATACACACATATATATATATACATATATATACATATATACATATATATATATATATATATATATATATATATATATATATATATATATATATATGTATATACACACATACACATATATATATATATATATATATATATATATACACACATACACATATATATATATACATACATACATACATACATACATATATATATATATATATATATATATATATATATATATATATATATATACATACATATATATATATATATACATATACACACATATATATATATATACATACATATATATATATACATACATATATATATATATACATATACACACATATATATATATACATACATACATATATATATATACATACATACATACATACATACATACATATATATATATATATATACATACATACATATACATATACATAAATATATATATACATACATACATACATACATATATATATATATATATATATATATATATATATATATATATATATATATATATATATATATATATATAGTACAGTCCAAAAGTTTGGAACCACTAAGATTTTTAATGTTTTTAAAAGAAGTTTCGTCTGCTCACCAAGGCTACATTTATTTAATTAAAAATACAATAAAAAACAGTAATATTGTGAAATATTATTACAATTTAAAATAACTGTGTACTATTTAAATATATTTGACAAAGTAATTTATTCCTGTGATGCAAAGCTGAATTTTCAGCATCGTTACTCCAGTCTTCAGTGTCACATGATCCTTCAGAAATCATTCTAATATGCTGATTTGCTGCTCAATAAACATTTATGATTATTTTCAATGTTGAAAACAGTTGTGTACTTTTTTTTTTCAGGATTCCTTGATGAATAGAAAGTTCAAAAGAACAGCATTTATCTGAAATACAAAGCTTCTGTAGCATTATACACTACCGTTCAAAAGTTTGGGGTCAGTAAGAATTTTTATTTTTTATTTTTTTGAAAAGAAATGAAAGAAATTAATACTTTTATTCAGCAAGGCTGCATTAAATCAATCAAAAGTGGCAGTAAAGACATTTATAATGTTACAAAAGATTAGATTTCAAATAAATGCTGTTCTTATGAACTTTATATTCATCAAATAATCCTGAAAAAAAATACTGTACTCAAATATTTTGTACAATTGTACACATTAAATGTTTCTTGAGCAGCAGATCAGCATATTAGAATGATTTCTGAAGGATCATGTGACACTGAAGACTGGAGTAATGATGCTGAAAATTCAGCTTTGCATCACAGGAATAAATTACTTTGTGAAATATATTCAAATAGAAAACAGTTATTTTAAATTGTAATAATATTTCACAATATTACTGTTTTTTACTGTATTTTTAATTAAATAAATGTAGCCTTGGTGAGCAGACGAAACTTCTTTTAAAAACATTAAAAATCTTAGTGGTTCCAAACTTTTGGACTGTACTGTATATATATATATATATACACATATGTTGGTGAAATACTGCTTGATGCACAATGCGTGGTACATAATTTTATAAAAAAATACCTGTATCTCCTCCAAATCAGCCATTATTTCATCAAGATCAAGGTGTAATTCCTCCTCCATATTTTTCTCTGGTGTAGGCTGATCAGATGACCCTTTTTTAAACACCTGAGGGCCACAAAAAAACAAAATACACATAAAAACAAATGAATATATGTGGTTTGCATACAACTTCCTGGAGGGTTTAATGTCCATGCTTAAGGTGGGAGACATCCTTGATGTTTCTTTTGCTACCCAGGCAGTGCTTAGATAAATGTTTTCAATGCTGGGTAATTGGGTGCCAGTGATGCATTCGGAAGTTGCCAACACCTGCTGGTGTGTTTATGGTCCGATGTGGGACAGTTGCCATGCTGTCAATAGTACAGGCGGATATAATTATAAATAGTGATATTTTACAATTATACTTTAAATACAATAGCTAGTTACAAAAGTTAGTAACTGTTTACTCAAATGACTCAACTTTGCTCCATCATAGGGCCAGAAGACCACTTTTTTGGGGGGATATTTTGTTGTCTAATTGAGTTAGGCAATTAGGCAATTGTTGTTAAGGTGTCAGTTGATGACATACATTGTGAACTTGTTTTGTATGCATTACTTTTATTCCTATTTCATATTCACTTGGCTATAGGTTGACTTACCGACTCTCCCCAACAGGGAAAAAAGATAATTCTAGACTTCTATACAAAAAAGGTAAATATAACAGGTATGCACAACTGCAACACAACGGCAGTGGACAGTGTGTATCAACACTGCAGGAAATAAAACAATATATGCAATTGTAGGTTCTACAGACATGTGGTGTGTGTTTTTCTTCTGCATGTTTACATCTGTCACGTTATTGTGTTAAGGTGTGAAAAAAAAAGAAAGGATCGGTCATTTTCAAAAAATGTAAAAAAAAAAAAAAAAAAAAAAAAAAAAAAAAAAATGTAAAAATGTATATATGTTGTATTATAACGTATTAACCTACATTTCTTATCTTGCACTGCTCTGTGGCACGCCAGTGATTATGTAATCACGTCGGAAAGGTCATGGTTGACATAGACAGAAGTACCACCCCCATGTTTGCAAAGTGCACATGTGAAGACTAATACAAAAGTCCTTTAACAACAACAAAAAAAAAAGTTGCAAAAACAATGATGTCAGATGATTTGAAGTTGAAGATGGAGGTTTTTTTTGGTAAAGGGCGTTTGTATTAGTCCTCGCATGTTCGTTTGGGGTGGTACTTCCGCGTACGTCTAGCGTGACCTTTCTGATGTGATTACACAATCAATGGCGAGCCGCACAGCAGCGCAAGATGAGCAATTTCAGTCAAAAAGTATATACAATATTTTTCAAATGACCGATTGTTTCGCTAGATAGGACCCTATATTCCTCAGCTGGGATCATGCAGTGCCTCTGAAGCCCTTCTTTTGAACTGCATTGATTTGGACTTTCAACATTTGGGTTGCCTTTGAAGTCTATTATGTAGGGGAAAAAATCCTGGAATGTTTCCTCAAAAAAAAAAAAAAAAAAATTTCTTTTTGACTGAAGAAAGAAAGACATGAACATCTAGGATGAGATTGGGGTGATTAAAATATCAGGAAATTTCCATTTTGAAGTGAACTATCCTAATCCTTTAAGAATCTATTGGTCATGTCAATCACAGTACAGATTGCCTACACCAAACATTAATCTCTAAACCTACCCATTACCGTAACCAATGAAATTAGCAGCAGGGCGGGATTTCTGGTGGTTTGGGGGAGAAAAAAAAAAGCGCTTTCATCTTTAACCTTATGCCTAAAAATCCTTTGGAAATTGGAAACCAACATACAACAAATTGGGTTCCAGGGGTGACACAGGGATGGGGAATCACCATGGATATGTGTATATATGAAGACTTCAGATGCAAAGCCTCCAAGTGTCATCTGAAATGTTCTTCTAAAATGAGCATTTTTATCAAGCTCATATGTTTATGTTCAGTTATTTCACTTTAATGTCACTGAAAAGGACCTATTAATTGCCATTAAAGTGAAATAACTGAACCTAAACATACAAGCTTGATAAAAATGCTCATTTTAGAAGAACATTTCAGATGACACTTGGAGGCTTTTGCATCTGAAGGATATGTATATACATCTAATGGGGAGTCACGAGGTGACATATTGGGCACGGACGCGGCTTCTGATGTCACACTTGGCTGTGGGCGGAGTTGGATGTCCACCGCAGGCTGCAGCCTACTTGAGATAGTCCTCACTGCAGAACACAAGATCCAAGGGGCGGAGTGTATCTCCTCCCACTTTCCATAGCCCTAAACCTACCCGACTCCGCCCCCTGGCTCTAACCCTACCCATCTCCACCTCCTGGTTCTAGATCCAACTCCTCCCACTTTCCATATATCTTAACCTACCCGACTCCGCCCCTTGGATCTTGAGTGTTCTGAAGTGAGGGGCTACTGGCCTATTTGGGCTGGCCTAGACGTATGGGCAGATTCAACAGCTACATTAAAATGCATGTAGAATACATACATAAATGTAGTAATGCGCACTCATAAGCAATGGCTATGGCACAAGTTGGTGCTACATGGAAAGACTAACCTGCTGCTTTTCTATCACTTTCATATGTCGGGAACCTGCAAGCACATATAAAATTGTTTGGTGATGTAAACGTAGTTTCTTACTGTGTGGGCGCGCGCGCGCACACACACACACACACACACACACACACACACACACACACACACACACATTGATAGTGCGCATGTTTGCACACGGCGTTTTATGGCAACACATAATTGGTCGACAGTTTCATGGGATTTGTAGTTCTTAAGGTATAAACGCAGATTAACCTCATCTAATAATACATCGAAAGTAATGCAATGTATATCGCATTTGTTTGCACATATGGATGTGCTCATAACTGGTGAACTGGTGATTTGCTGAATGTGTGTATGTGCAAACATATAAGTTTTATGTTCAGACAGTTCACCGTTAGCTCACCAACGTTAGCCACCTAGCTAGCTACAAAATGTACTACAGAAACATAATTGAAGGGCATTGCTTTTATCAGGAGTGCTCACACAAGATTCTAACATCACATTTACCATTACAGCAAACATTTATCACTAAAAAAAGAACTTAGCAAGCGCTAATTTTAGTTCACTATAGCCACCTGGCTACAAACGTACCTACTTTGCCAGGGTTCTGTCGATGTATGCTGCGGCTGTAATTTTTGTACTGCAGAGTACGTAATGTTAATTGAAGGAAGCTAGCTAAATTAGCTTATCTGTTCTACTGGCGTCGTGAGCACTCTCATGATTCTAACGTTACATTTACCATCAGATTAAACATGTTTCAGTAATATAACACGAATCACGTTACATTTATCACTAAAATAACACAGTTTTAGGATAATTGGATATGCTGTAGTGTACATACCTCTGACTGTTAATCGAAATGTAACATGTCCTTCTCTTTAGCGACCCCAGTGGACGTTTTTGTTTCAGAACTATAGCAATACGTACCTGGTGGTACATATTTGTGGCGCTGCAAAAAAGTGCGCAGAGGTACGTATTTCCTATGAGACCAGGTTGCAAATATCTAAAGATATTTTAAAATGAACAAAGACATTTGCTTTGCTGTTTCAACCCCCTCTCTCTTGCTACACGGGTCATTTGGATGGCACAAAGGTGTTGATAGTGATCAAGTGTTTACATCGGGGATCTACAAATTGTCACCTTTAGTACAGTGGGGGAGTTTTAATCTTCTGATTGGTCAGTTTGAATGTCTCACATTTGGGTTTCAGTCACATGGTCAAGGAAGGGATAAAAGAAGATTGTAACTGTTGCTCTGGCTCTCTTTGATTCTTGGCTTTTCTTGGGCACTCTCTGGCCCTCTCTCTCTCTCTCTCTCTCTCTCTTTCTCTTTCTCTCTCTCAGGTAACTTTTTACACACATGCTGGATACGATTAATGGTAAATGATTTTATCATCTCATACATCTATTTTGTAATTATTTTAAGTGTAACCATAATCAGATATTGCAATTACAAATTATGTGCTAACTAGTTTTGGTTTAGTATTAGTATTAATTTGCTCCCTATTTCAATACAATATTGTCACACTATAGCAACGCTCTCCCACATATTTTGCTATTATAACTGCGCTTATTTCTGTCGTTGGTATAAGTTGCAGTGGGTGGTAATAGACAAGAAATGTACAGTTTTCTACCATCTTGCTGATAAAGTTTCTTTAGTCGCTTGGCAACCTTACAGCCTGAACCCCTGTAGGAGTTCCACCCTTACAGATGGTGCCGAAACCCGGGATCCCTTGCAGTGAGTTTTCTGAAATCTACTTTGATCGGTCATCAGAATGAGGACATTTTTTCACAGTTGATCTTGTGAATGGATTAAAGCTGACCTTCTCACCAAGGAATGGGTAAGTCTGTTTTAATTGTTTAATGGTATGATATTTCAGATCTCCTCAGGGTTGGAAGGGAAAATTTCTGAAAAGAGTGACATATTGTTTGCTTTATGGAGCAAAAAAGTTGAGCCTACCTTGTGTAAACTTAAGAGAGAGTCATGGAAATCCACAAACTCCAGGAGAACACAGCAAACAACCCTGTGGTAAAGAGAACAGGTTTTGCAGTTCCTGTCAGAAAATAGGCCATACAGAGGGATGCTGGTCACTGGTCTCACAGTGTTACACCTCCACACTGTGAGACATGATACAACTTGTTTAAACAGAACCACAACATTAATTTTCTCTTAAATCATGAAGGATCAGACTTGAGTCTTTAATGACCCAGAAAACATCAAACAACAGTTTTTGTAATTTTCATCACATTCTTATGCAAATGACTAAAATTTGAGGATAATGTATTTTTACTTATTCATTCATCAAACAGTTTTATTACTGTGGCATGGGATAGTGCATAATGCATTGTATTTCAGAAGGCACTATCATCCTTTTTATACCATAGCTGAAAATGGCCAGTTATGAACTCCACATATCTTGCAAAAGTCATTTAAATACTCTCCATCTCAATTCCCAATATTCCACCCCAAATCATCACCCGCCAGCTCCTTGCTAACGTCACAGTCTTGTTGGAACGTGCCATTCACCAACCATCCAGAAATCCATCCATTTAGACCATCCATTGTAGTAAAGCATTAGTCAGTGAATAAAACAATTTAAAAATGAGTCTTCATGTATTTCTAAACCCACTGTAAATGTTTCTTTGTGAGGTTTGGTTTGGAGTGGCTGAAATGCATCTTTATGCACATCTGTCAGCCTGCATGGAGAGCTTCCTGAGACTCCAGAGACACCAGCAGCTTCAAATACCTGTTTGCTGCTCAACACTGGCTTTTTTATAGCTGCCCTTTTAAAGCAATTAATTTTTTTGACAGGAACTTTCCTTAATAAGCCTTTATCTGACCGAGTTCTGCTGTGCTCTAAATCACTCACAAATCTTATGATAATTTAATAATTTGATAATCCCCTGCCACTGCATCTGGATCATTCGTGCTCTTCAGCCAATCAGATAGAAGCTTATTAATCAACCAATCATTATCACATGAGGGCATGTCTACCTGTGTGTTACATCATCAGCTGTCGACCATGTAGAGAGGTAAAACAGTTTGGAGAATATCAGATGTATATCAGTTTATTTCATCTGTGTATTGTTAGAGAAACACTTACTTAATGCATTACAACATGATACCTTCCAGTTATGCAACTATGTGTGCATAGTTAGTAAGCGTGTTGACATTATTTATAGAAATGAGGTAAACACTGCCCTTTCTCTTTGCTTAAGACTTCTTTGTTTAGAGAAAATTTCTCAGAAGCTTTGTGAAAAGGTTTTAAGAGGAAACTCTTACCCAAGAACCTTTACTGCTATTTAACATTTACAAATTTGCAATTAATTTAACAAAAGTTAAGAATGTCAGTTTAAATACTGAATGTTCTCTTGAGTTTGGAAGCTTTCTCTTCTAAAATGAATACATCTCTCAAGATATGATTAAACAACTCCACAAACAGTGAATTAACTGTAAACCCATCCCTCAAATCTGATTGGCAGATTGGACTGTTGCTCCAGAATCAACAAAGATGTTTATAAAGAAACATGTATTTGGTGAAATCAGGTTCACTGGGTTGTGAAGATGGAAAGTTACTGAGATATCAAGTCAAGATTAGTTTCCATTCTCTTTTTTTACTTCAATATCCTGTATTGTTACTAGATAAAAAGCATTGTGGTGATACTCCTCTTTTGTTAAAGCTTTTGCAATGCAGACCTGGACATGTGAATGTGGTCTGGATGTGAAATGTGTGAATGCAATGTGCGTCAGTGGTCGTGGGTAAGTCAGAAAAACCAGCATGATGCTTCTCGTAAGTCTCTTGAACATGTCATTATTTATGGTTATATCCAGTTTAAAATGTACATCAGAAAGACAAAAAACATGCAACTTGTGTTGTTGGATAAGCTATTATTATTTTATAATATTTTCTAAAACAATGAACATTAGATAAATGACATGACATTAAATTACAGATACACATATAACACAAATACAATAATAACCCGTGTGTGTTTGTGGATTGTATTGTGTAAGTGTAATAGGTAATCTGTGTTCATGTCTATTTTGGGTGGGTTTAGTTCTGTTTTCTAGTTTTCAGATCATTTCCTTGGTTTTTCATTGGTTTGATTATCTGTTGCACCTGTTTTTTTTATTTCATTGATTTGTTTGGTTTTTGTATTTAAGCCCTTTGTTTTGTTCACTTCACTTGTCTGTTCTTGTCAGGTTATACAGATGTTCTGTTCGAGGTTTTCAGTAATGTTTTCATTAACATTAAATCTTAATTAATGAATAAAATCTTCAAACTACTGCAACTAGATCAGTTTCTCATCAGTATTTGCAACCGCTGACAATAAGCTTACAAAACAACATAATATATGCCGTATACTTGTCCATTTATAATGCGTGCATTTGTGAAAGTTCATCATAAATGTACTGAGTTTAATATAATGGCAAATTACCACATCTATTCTGTTTATCTCCTGGATGATGACCTCCTTGAATGCCCTCATCTTTAATGGGTCGTGTTGCTCAACTTGTCTCAAAAAAATCCCCCAAAGATGCCCAATAGTTTTAAGGTTGGGTGAAATACTTGTCCACTGAAGGTTTTTAACTTTAGGAGAATGTATATAGTCATTGTCATGTTGAAAAATTGCCCAACAAAGCAGAGAATGAAGAGAGGGTAGCATCTTCTGTTTTATTACATCACACAATGGTGTGTGAATTAATGAAGTCATTGATAAAGCACAACTCTCCCACACCTTCAGCACTCATTCATCCCTGTTTAAGAACTTTATAGCCACCGAACTTCACTGTAGGAACCAGGTTCCTCTCACTGTACTCCTGTATGAATATAATGGCATTCATCACCATAACTAGGGGTGTAACAGTTCAAATTACTCATGATTTTAGGGTCATGGTTTTGGTACGGTTATGTGTAATATGTCAGTGGTGTTTTAAAACGAGGAGGCAACATCCTCATTTATGTTCCTGTTACACAATTTTCCTGGTTAACATTACATAAAAAAGAGAGACCAAATACAATTCTGTTTTGTATTTTTATACTATGTAATGTTCTATTTATTAAAACCAAGTATAAATTTAATCAAGTTTGCATTTTTACATATTCCAACATAATAACTAAAGGCAGTAGCAATTTAAACAATATTTATTATTTATAAACCAATATTCAGCTTTTCTTTTTAATAGTCAATTTATTTTCAGCAGTCATCAAGCTTGTACACACTGGTAACTCACTCACAGACAGAAAGATGTAGCCTTTAATTCCACCACGCTAAAAAAAATCAAACCGTACCATTCTCATTTTGGCACGCACTTGCAACGTGGTTTATCTCAAATCTGACAACGCATATGCATCTATAATATGCTAATGTATATCGACGGATACGCATTCTGGGTTCCCCTAGACTTTGTTCAACACGAGTGCCGTACATACTGTCATCACCTAGGTGTTTATAGTGCACAAGCGCAGGAAATGTTGCTTCCCAAACTTTTTAGTACCCTCTCTCTTCTACTTCAGTCACACCTTTACCATTAAGGGACAATATTTGCCACCTAAATTGATTTTCCAGTGCATATTTTTACCTTTATGAGTAACTTTATAAAATAAATAATGTTTTAAATAAAAAATGTTCACTAGAGAAATATGCAATGATGGTAAAACCAAGTAAACCCACCAGTAGGTGGCAGCAAGTCACTGTTTTTATGAGTGAGTCATCGAATCATTCATTCAGTAACGAAGAAAGTGGCTGTGAATGAATCATTGAATCATTAACTCTCACGAATCAAGATTTGTTCAAAGCCGCAGAATTGTCCGCGAAACAGACGTGTGTTGTAGTTCTGCTGTGGTTTTCGTCAGAACTATTATTTCATTGCAAAATAGAGTAAATACTGACAGTACTGTGTTTAAAATGTAGGCCTACATTTTATTTTTGACCTATTGTATATTAATGTCACGTTTGCAGTCATGTGGATATTTGGGAACAATTGCATTCTTGCTCATTATCATCATTAAATACAAGAACTCATAAGGTATGTTTTTGTATCGGAGAAAGTTTGAGTCTTAAATCGAAATTAATCCATTATCTGTGTCTATATTTGTTCTTCATGCGAGTAAGTGCTAAATCCCTACTTTTACAAAGGTGCATTGTCGAGAACGACAGTAATTTGAGGCAGCAGATTCTGCACGCAATCTATCATATTCATGCTGCTTGTGTGGATACGGTCATTTTTGACTGCAAATGATGAGGCAATTTGATTAAATGTACTGGATTTACGACATTTTGGTGGTTGGAAATACATGCCCGATTTTAATATTATTTTAAGTTAGAATTAAATGAAATACTCAGCATTGGTTAGCGTACCCCCTTTTGTCACCTCACGTACCCCCAGGGGTACGCGTACCCCAGTTTGGGAACCACTGGTTTAAACTAAACTTATCTGAGCTTTGCCAATTTAAACATTCAAGTACAAGAAGACGCAAAAGAGATCTCAGGCTTGCTGTAAGGATTTGTGTGTGCACCCATCCAAAGCGCACAAACCCATGTCTCAGACAGCGCACAAATATTTAGTTCTCTTCAAGTCTTGGGCTTAAAATGGACAAATTCACACAAAAATTATGTCAACATGCCCATCTTGTTGAATATCTTATAGCAAACATAGTTGGTTATGTCTTAAGTGAACATAAACAGTCCAGAAAGATAACACATGTGTACAGTATCAGTGTACCGGAGCTGTGCATTAGGTCTTAAAGTGACAGCAGCCTAATATTCTTGCTGTCTGCAATTAAACAACAAAAGGCAAGGAAATCACTCACTGCTCTTGAGCTCTTGGCTGAATAACTTTTGTAACTTTAATAATGATTAATCTTTATTTTGTACAGTGAAGATTATATGCAATTGTGGCCAGGGGTGGCCCAGCTGAATTTCAATAAATTCATTTAATTTAAACAAAATCCCAAAAAATTATAAAGTTAAAGAATGCCTGACTACGCCACTTTGGGAATTTCACCCAAAGAATCTCAGAAAACTCTGCACAGGTCCCCTACCCAGTGGCAAGCAAAACATGGAGACACAGGTATCAAACAAATCTTTTATTAAAGTAGCATAAAATCAATAAAATGAAAACATCAACTCTCAACAAGACTAACACAGTCTTCGATCACTCAAGATGTCATGGAGCTGCGGCCTAAATTATAGGGGAAGACTCTCCATTAATAAATGGCTCTTAATCTACACATCACACTCACATACCAAAATAAAGACCCCAGTGCATGCCAAAGACCACAGCACACAATGAAGAAACACCACCACCATCTAAAGAGGAAATCGTCGACCCTGGTCAATAGAGGCCAGCAGCTCCTAGAGAAAACACTCAAACACATACACACACACACACGAAAGAGATTAATACAAATTGTTCTAGATCACAACCTACACGAATATTAAACAATTCACTAACTCAATATCACAATATCGATATTGTGAAATAACAATTTCACAATATCAAGAAAGACTCAAATACAAAAACTCAACACAAAAACAAATTAAATACAAAAGATTAACAAACTACAAAAAGGGAAGCAAAATAGCTTATACACAAAATAAATCAGACTGATTTGGAAAGATGAATAGAAAAAAAAAAAAGTTTACAAAAACACAAAATAAAGACTCAACTTTCAGAAACAAAACATGAACACAAAAACAAAATCTGTTGGCATGGGACATGACCATGACCCAACGAACAGAGACTCAAAGTTTGACCTAGAACGAGACAGCGGTGACTCCACTGCGAGGATATTATCAACCCTACAATATGCGCAACCAAAAGAGATACAATTTACTTGCAACGATCTACAAAATAGAATAAAAAAGAAAATAAACTGCCACTTACCAAACGAGTACTGCGGGAACTGGATGAGGCCAGAAGATTAAATACACAGCCTATATGCAACAGCCGATGCCCGTACGCAAAACATTAACTGAAATGAAAACACAAATTGTGATTCGCAGCACTTCCACAGCTGATAAACATAAAAATAAACCGCATACCTGGGGCCCCGTTTCAGAAAGGAGGTTAAGTGAAAACTCTGAGTATGTTAACCTTGAAATGAGGGAAATATATTTAAATGAGGGAAATATATTTTTTATACTCAGTGTCAGTTACCATGGTAACTTACTCTGTGAACCTAACCTGGTCGGGAGCAGGTTTTCTTCGATAAACCCAGAGTTTCTTTCGGTCTCCTCCCCCTTTTTAAAGTTTTACATAAGTAAAATTATAAATATGTCAGTGTGGTAATAAAAATAATCTTAAAGCAAACAGAAAAGAAGATTATTTGGAGTACTAAGTGCAGTAGCCCCACCCACCAATGTCACACAAGGTTAAAAACAATACTCATGATTAATGGCTTCAGTGGTGTAAGCAGTAGCATGTTAGCCCAACTTGTGATGCGATAGACATTAGTTCGAATCCGCCTTGTGCCGAGCATGCTCTTCTCCCTTTTCCCATCAATAAAATCAATTACCCTATGTTATTATTGCATCCTGTTAATTTACAATACTAAGGTGCAAATATTATGTATCTGCCACTAGCCAGTATAACATATAAATAGCATCTAATTACTATTTACACTCATTGCAAAGAACTGCTACTTTTAGCCTACATGATAAATAGAACATAATTTGCAAAATAAAAAATGCACTTAAATTATTTTTCTTCTTTTTTTGCATGTGGGATACCGTGAAAATGAATATTAGTTCAATAACTTACCGTTCTGCCAGTTTTCATCTTTGATATTATAACAGTGATAAGAATTAAACTTGCATTGACTCAGAAGTATCCGGATGTCCTTTTGTCACGTGCTGTTGCCATGGTGAATCGTAATATCGGAGCTCCATTGATGATGGTCGTGGTGCACGTGCTTAACTCCGAATCAATCTACTCAGAGTTGATTGAACTAACACAATTCAGCTCTTCTGAAACAGAAAACTCAGAGTTTCCCATTTCAGGGTAAATCAACTCAGAGTTCAACTTTTAACTCAGAGTTGGTTGAACCTCCTTTTTGAAACGGGCCCCTGGAGGAGGACAGATGCAGTCACATTCATCAGCCGAACAGGGCAGCCGCGGCAAAACGCCAAACATAGAATTGACTGTATGCACAGCTGCTCTCCTAGCAATGCACAGACCAAATGCAAACGCAAGTAAACTAACACATACTAAATTAAAAACAAGCAAATGCAATGCATCAAAAGCTGGATTAACCCACCTTTACCGACCCACAGTCACGTTCAGCAGGACAACAAAAGCCAAACCACTTCCGGGAAATGACGCCTGCCCAGGTACATAAGCCAATGACTTTTATAGACAATACTAATCAATGATGCAAAAGAATGCCTGCCCTAGCACCTTTGTATTAAGAGTGATATATATATATATATATATATATATATATATATATATATATATATATATATATATATATATATATATATATATATATATATATATATATATATATATATATATATATATATATTTATTGATATTTATATACAGTATATGTCAATTTTATTATTGCAGTATGGTTTTCAGACTTTTTTACAGATTGACAAGCTTTATTAAATATGACCCCAGGAAAAAGGTGATGTAGTATTTTATTTCATAAAATGTCACATCAGAATTTTACAGGAAAAAAATCACCAAAAATACAAACACAAGCTCTATATTCAGTACAGTGTGTCTGATTGTAGGATGAAGAGCTGCTGGATTCAGTGCAGCAGGAAGTAGGAGAGCAGAGAACAGCAGAGGAACAGGAAGCTCTGGGAGACACTCTGAGCACCGTTACACAGGTTCCCCTCACAACATGAGATGTCCTGAACATTAGGTACATTATGAACTGATGTTGTGTCATTACAAAGTGATTTAGACACACAGCCTTTTACAACAGTTGACCGGCCTCCAGAAGTCTCTGATGAAAAGAAAGAAAACAAAGGCTGATTCAGAAGCTGGACATTGGTATATGTGATCTGTGTCGTTTAAAAGATCATGACTTTAATCTTCTTCTACCTTTTCCAGATTCTCACCTGTTGCTTTAACACAGCGGTCTTCAGTCCCTGAACAGCTCACTATGTTGGAGCAGCTCTGTCCATCACAGGAGAAACACTTGTTTCCATTGGGGACGTTACTGCTGGGATCTATACAGAGGGAAAACAAGTATATATATATTTTTATTTTATTTTCTGTCAAAACAACACTCCTTTAGCTGCTCCAATCAGTTCACAACAGAAAGCCACACCCTGCATTTTATTTCCTGATTGAATGTCCTCTGGAAGTAAAATGAGTGATGACTTTAAAGAAGATCAGTTGCTCATGGTCAATTCAATACCTGCATCTTGGAGGTTACACTGGTCTGTGTTACAGCAGGAAGCAGTTGTCTTTACAATGCCGAAGTTCAGGGACAAACTTTGACAGGCAGGAGCACAATCTTTATTTGTCACTTTTGATCGAATGTCACCTAAAAACATGAATGATACAGGAAAGACCAATTAAACTGCACATTATTTTGATGGAAAATGTATTTATAAATAAGGCAAAAATTATTTTTTTTAATTTCAAGCTATTTTTTAAATACAAAATCATAACAATCTGAGAGAAAACAAATTAAATATCTGGGGCCGTATTCACAAAACATCTTAAGGCTAAAAGTAGCTCCTAAATTGCTGATTTAGGAGAAACTCTTAAAAATAATGGGTGTGTCAGTCCTAATTTTAGGACTCCTAAATTTTTGCTCTAAGAGTATTTCACAAAGCATTTTAGCGTTAAAACTAGCTCCTAAATCTGTGAAACATTAGGAGTAGTCAAGAGGACTCCTAAGTCGCTACCCCGCTAGAAATTTTACGTTCCCAGAACATTCTCAGAACGTCCCCACTGGTGTTGAGTAACGTTCCCATTATGTTCACAGATGGTCACGATGTGGAGTTCTTTTAAGGTTTGGGGGACGTTATTTGGTGGACCTTCAGGGAACATTCAAGACATTCTCAGAACATTTAGGGAACCATACTTTATTTGGAAATGTTCTCAGAACGTCCCCGCTGCCCTTGTCAAAAACTTGACTAATAAAAGTGGCTGTTCAAACAAAAACTCTTTTCACTTAAACCTCTTTACAGGTATTTCCTGGATTAATATTATGAAACCTTTTCTTTAAATTGCAAATCTCTTGCATTAAGTCATTAAATGACAAAAACACACACATGAGCTAATGTAACTGCTGTATCACTGCACCAACAACTACACAGTTACTGTCTTTAAATAAAGCAACATACAGCAGAACATCAGTGTTTCTGGATCATCACTGACTGAAGCACAGGAGCTACCCTTCAGCACAATGGTGACACATAAAACTCAGATAACACAAACAACATTAAACAATAACAGGGGTTGTATTCACAAAACATTTTATCTTACCACTAAGAGTTCTCCTAAATAGCAGAAAAAGTTCTTAGCTAAGAGTTTTCTCTTAAAACCTATTCACAAAGCTGCTGAGACAAACTTTTACTAAGGAATAGACTGAAGTCTTAAGCTAAGAGTAAGGGCGGGGTTGACCTCATTGCTATGGAGTAAACACACAGTGATTG
The DNA here is from genome assembly GCF_018812025.1 of Megalobrama amblycephala. Taxonomy (NCBI): domain Eukaryota; kingdom Metazoa; phylum Chordata; class Actinopteri; order Cypriniformes; family Xenocyprididae; genus Megalobrama; species Megalobrama amblycephala. Next base: position 25,523 of record NW_025953346.1, read on the forward strand.
GCTGATGGGGAGGAGTCAGTGATTTAATCACAGAAATATTGTAGAATGAGGTGTCATGTTTTCATATTAAAATAAAGGTTTTAAAATACAAATGTTGTCATATTCAAATAAATGTTTTTTTTTATAAAAATGTTCCCACAGTCAAAATAAAATGTTGACATATTGTTGCCATAAAGGTTTTAAAATGTAGGCTAAGTGTCACTAATTAAACTATACAGTTAATTGTCCACCTCTTGGATGTCTGCATCTCAAGACAATGCAGAATTCAACCGACAAATTTGGGAGAAACACATTCAAACGGTCTTTCTAATCAGCACGAGAAGATATATATATATATATATATATATATATATATATATATATATATATATATTTTTTTTTTTTTAACTCTATTAAATTATTTGTAAGTGTGAACCCATGAAAACCACTGCCACAGGTAATCAGACAATATTTATTTATTTGTTAAAGATTAATTTTTGGCGTCTCATCATAGATTCAAATCTATAAATAATTTTTTTTTATTGCATTGCATTTTATTGCATTTATGAAGAAAAGGTTCAGCACCTAAGGCTCTGTCGCTATTGTCTCAGTGGTGTTCAGTGTCTTTGGGTGGATTAGGACTGTTTGTGATTTGGTCTTAGTGACTTAGGAGTCCTCTTGTCTACTTCTAACGTTTCACAGGTTTAGGAGCTAGTTTTAGCGCTAAAATGCTTTGTGAAATACTCTTAGAGCAAAAATTTAGGAGTCCTAAAATTAGGACTGACACGCCCATTATTTTTAAGAGTTTCTCCTAAATCAGCAATTTAGGAGCTACTTTTAGCCTTAAGATGTTTTGTGAATATGGCCCCTGATCTCTCTAGATATCTGCATCTTCACTTATTACAAACCACTCTGACTGTGTTTCTTTCATACAAATCTTCTTAATGAGGTGTTGATGTTTTATCAAAATTTATAGATATCACCGTTACGGAGGTAAGCGCTTGCTTTAGTTGGGCTCCTGACCCTTGACAATTTGACATTATTTTTTCTCCATTTGTTGTAACTGTGTTTTTCTAAAGCATTTGTTACTATAAACAATTGTGAGAAAATAAATATGATTAATTGGGTTTGGATGCTAAGTCATTGTTGTTGATTTGATCATCATACAGTGACCTTATTCACTGATCTTTGTGTTTTCTTTTATATAGACATATGATAATGCATAAGATCCTGTCCTTTTTTGAAAGTTTTTATCTTTATGCAGAAATTATTCAGACAGCGTCATGTAGATTCACACAGACATCAAGATTCTGCGTATGATCCTCAACAATGGTGACAAAATTTTCAGATAAACAGATTAACTCTGAACATCACAAAACAAGCTACTTAAGTCACAAAAAAAGATTTTTTTAGTGTCACTATTGTTGAGGATCATATGCTGATTCATGATGTCTGTGTGAGTCTGAAAGACACTGCTCAAAACTCTGTATAAAATATAAAAAAAAATAATAATAAAAAAGGAGGGAAAAAAAGTTGATGCAAAACTGACATTTAACACACTCATAGTTTAGACTCTGGAGAAGACCAGTGAATCATCAGCACTAAACAACCAAATTCATCTGATCAGACTTTCTCCTGCATCTTTTGCTATAACAAACATGTTTTGAAAAGTTAAAGCAGCCAAAGAAAATGTAATAATTAAATAGCAAAAATCAAGAGCCCATCTAAAGCAAACGCTCTCCTCTATAACGGTGACTTCAAACTTTATTATTTTCTATAAAACACACACACAGAAGGCGAAGTTCTTGTGCAACTTTGTCTAAAAGTGATGAAAATTATGAAATTTTACAGAACATTTGGGACATAAAACGTCCTCTTTTGGTAATGAAAGTGGTGCAGTTCAAGGTTCCTTATATGACTTTAGGGGGACGTTCCAATTTGGTTTATTTTTATGGTCACATAAGAACGTTACAATGAGGATATTTAGGACATTAAACTGAACGTTGCTACATGGTCTTCTGTTGGTCATCTAATAACGTTCCCGATATGAGTTTAGGGGAACGTTCTATTTTGGTTATTTTATGGTCGCGCAAGAACGTTACAAAGAGGACGTTTGGGAAGTTATCAGATCGTCCTATAGTGATAGTCCCCTAAACATTCCCAGAATGTCCTGAATGTTCCCTGAAGATCCACCAAATAATGTTCCCCAAACCTTAAAAGAACTCCACATCGTGACCGTCTCTAAACATTCTGGGAACGTTACTAGAGAATAACGAGAATGTTCTGGGAACGTAAAATTTTTAGCAGGACAACCTGTCACCTAGTAACGTTCCCAGAACGTTCAGAGACGGTCACGATGTGGAGTTCTTTTAAGGTTTGGGGAACGTTATTTGGTGGACCTTCAGGGAACATTCAGGACATTCTGGGAATGTTGAGGGTACTATTACTATAGGTTTTGATAACTTCCCAAATGTCCTCTTTGTAATGTTCTTGCATGACCATAAAATAACCAAAATGGAAAGTTCCCCTAAACTCATATCGGGAACGTTATTAAATCATCAACAGAGGACCGTGTGGGAACGTTCTGTTAATGTCCCAAATGTCCTCTTTGTAACGTTCTTTTTTTGACCATAAAATAACCAAAATGGAACGTCCCCCTAAAGTCATATAAGGAACCTTGAACTGCAGCACTTTCATTACCAAAAGAGGACGTTTTAGGAACGTCCCGAATGTTCTGTAAAGGTTCAGAAATTTCATCACCTTTTGAGAACTTTTAGGGAACATTGCGTAAGGTCCTGAGAACGTTGCCTTCTACGTGGGTAAGACCAAATCACAAACAGTCCTAATCCACCCAAAGACACTGAACACCATTGAGGCAATAGCAACAGAGCCTTAGGTGCTGAACCTTTTCTTCCCAAATGCAATACATTTTGATTTATAGATTTGAATCTACGATGAGACGCCAAAAAAAATCTTTAACAAATAAATAAAGATTGTCTGATTACCTGTGCCAGTGGTTTTCATAAGTTCACACTTACAAATGATCGAATAGAGTAAAAAAAAAAAAACACACACACATACATATATATATATATATATATTAACTGTATATACTAGTTTAATTAGTGACACTTAGCCTATATTTTAAAACCTTTATGGCAACAATATGGCAACATTTTATTTTGAATAGGGCAACATTTGTATTTTTAAACCTTTATTTTAATATGGAAACATGACACCTCATTCTACAATATTTCTGTGATTAAATCACTGACTCCTCCCTCATCAGCCAATCAGTGTGTGTTTACTCCATAGCAACGAGGTCAACCCCGCCCTTACTCTTAGCTTAAGACTTCAAGTTGGTCTCAGCAGGTTTGTGAATAGGTTTTAAGAGAAAACTCTTAGCTAAGAACTTTTACTGCTATTTAGGAGAACTCTTAGTAGTAAGATAAAATGTTTTGTGAATACGGCCCCAGAAATATATGTAGAATGTTCTGTGACTGAAATTGTAAATTAAGTCAAAACAGTAAATTTCAATCATATTGGACTTACCAACTTTTACCACTGCTGTTGAAGTCACACAATGAGAAGATCCAATGGGACATGTTTTTAACTTCTGATCTGCACAAGAACCCGTCAGACTCAAGCACTCATAACAGCTGAGAGAGTGTCCTTTAATAAAACAGAGAGAGATGCATCAGTGATCTGTTATTATTCTCAGTAACATCACAAACATTATTTGTCTTTGTACCTGCAGTAAAAAGAATGAAGAGAAGAAAAACAGAGATTTGCAGATCCATCTTTGATCAGGAGGAGAATGAAATAACATCTGTTTCAGAGCTCATTTTATAGATTCTCAAAAGGGGAGGATCTTCATGAGAAAGTTTAACAGTAGACATTTCTTGAAACAGAAACTTCAGCTTTCATAATTTACTTGCTAATGATAAATGATGACTATAAAGAATGAATACTGTACGTCATCTTAAACCAACCTTCTAAAAGGGATAGTTGACCCAAAAAAATCATTTATTTATTTAATCATGTCATTCAAAACCTGTATGAATTTCTTTCTTCTGTGGAACACAAAAGTAGATTTTCTGAAAAGTGAGTGTGTTTTTGTGTACAGGCTTGGCTATATTTCTGAGAGCCAAGTGTGTTTAAAAAAAAGTTATTGTGTTACACCTACACAGTGTGGGAGTGGGACAAAAAAAATAAAAATAAAATATGGGTCTGGAGAGCACTCCTAATCTTTTGATATATCAAGATATTCTAAACAATATTTCAGTACAGACCTATTGAAAATAACCACCTGCAAGCAGTGATTTTTTTTTAAATTATAAGCTCATAAATATTTTAGAACATCTCCTGTATGTATATCAGTGAAAATATCCTGTGTTTTCAGCAGGAAATGTTTCTTTTAGTTTTTCTTTAATAAAATTTAGCTTTTTGTATGTGATAATCAACAACATAAATCTGTATTCAAAATTTTAAAAAATGTATTACATGTTAGATCAAATGTCATCGAGGATCCTTTAGTCATTGCACGTGATTTTTTGGCCACAAACAGATGTAAGGGAAGTGTTGTGGTTGTTCCTTTTCTTTTATGGTTACTTGTTTTGCAAGAGAAAAAACCCTCTGATCACTGAATGTCTTTAGCCCGATACTGTGCCCTGAATGTTAATCAGTCATACACAATAGAGCCAAATGAAAAACACATCATCTAAACTCTTTTATGAATTTATTTTAGAAACTTTTGTTAAAACAATTACAAACTTGTAAATGTTTGTGGGCGCATGTGAGTCTGTGCAATGTGGGTTCGTGTGTAACACTTCACAGTTCTTTGGAAATCAACGAGTGGAAAAACAAACATGATCTTTCTTGTAAGTCTCTATAGAGAGTGTATGTTAAATGTTGTAAATGTAAATATTTTTTAGCATTTAGGTTATCTTCCCAGTCTGCAAAAGAGAAAAATGGATGAGTTTGTTGCGTAAATGTCAGATGGAATGTTTTTTTTTATTTTTTTTTAACAAAGACAGATTTATTTGTGCAATAAATTACAGATACAAATAGCCTGTATGTGTCACGGGCTGCATGGTTAGCGTGATAGTCTAAAAGATGATGCTTGATGCAGAATGACGATAAACGAAAACAACAAATACAGATCCACACAATCCACTTAACTTTAACACAAGACGGTGAACAGAAGAGAACTGAAGGCTTATATACACAGAGGCAGGAAATTAACTGAAAAGAGAAAAGGTGTGATGCTAATAGATGCTAAAATAGAGAGAGCTTTGATGAAAACTAAGCAAATGTAATTACTACAATAGTAAAATCTTACTAGAAATTACATAAAAAGAGGAAAACTTTGGTTAAAAAATTACATTTTAATTTTAATAATAAATAATTTTAAGCTCAGCTGTCACGTCAAAAGCAGCAAAGGATACATCTGTGCTTCCTTAAAAATCAACTTGTAAGAAATCCTTTGGATTGTATTGATAAAGCTGATCTTCTGCAGTAGAATCACAGTGCTGCTGTAATCAATAATGTAAATCAGAGATTGGGCTCTAAATGAGTTCAGTGATTCAGATCAAATAATGATCATGTGAAAACTTATAATTCAGTTACAACAACCCAAACAAAATCTAATATTAAAAAGCAAACTCAACTAAAGCAAACACTGATCTCTGTGATGGTGATTTTAAGATTTTCGTTGGTGATTCTGCTTGTTAACATCAGATCACCTTCCTGACACATTTACTGTGTTAATCATAACACAGTGAATGTGTCAGAATTAAAGGGGTCATGACATGACAAATCAAATTTTTCTTGAGCTTTTGATATATAAGAGGTCATCATACTATAAGAATATCCTGTAAGTTTTAGAGCTGAAAACTTCCTTGTTAGTCCAATAAAAGCTTTAATTGACACCAGACCCAGAAAACAACAGGATTTACAAAGTGGGGATCTATGACGTCAAAGGGCAGCAAGCACTGCAGAAGAAGTTCAACGCCTACTTCATTCCTGCCTGTTTAGCCCCGCCCACCGATTCGTGCATGACATGCAATATAATAGGTAGCCTAGACCAGAGAACCCAAGAGGCGACACTTTGATACTTTTTGGGTAACAACCACTAGATGGCGCTCCGGCAGTGCGGCCGCCATTATGGGGTGAAAATACTAACTGGACCATAGAATCCTTCACATCTTCACAATTTCACTGCCAAATCAGAAGCGCAATAGAACAGTTTTTTTTTTTTTTTTTTTTTTTTTTTTTTTTATTAAGTCATCAGTAAATTGTATGGCTCCTACACTGTAAAAAATCCTAATTTTATGGAAAATAACTGTGATTTCTTTTTTTTACAGTCATTTTCTTTTATTTTAAATTATACTTAAAACTCTGCAAAATTACAAACAATGTATGTAAATTAACAACTCGACTGTTATTTTATGTGTTATGACATTAATGAAAAATTACAGTAATTCACATTTTTTTTACTGAAACTTTACTGTATTTTTATACAGTATTTTTTTCTGTTTTCTTAAATTACAAACAAATGTATGTAAAATTACAAAAATAATCAGTAAATAAACAGTAACAAAACAGTTAAATGGTAAAACGGTCAAATGAATGGCAGCCAAAAAACCCGTAGAATTAAAGAAAAATATCCTAATTAAATAAACCGAAAAACTTTTACAGGTATTTCCTGAATTATTACGATCAAATACCTTCACTTTAAAAGCGTAAAAAAAATGCTTTTTTGTGACTTTAGTAGCTTGTTTTGTGACGTGAGTTGATCTGAATTTTTTTGTCACTATATTGTTCAGATTCATACACTGATTCTTGATGTCTGTGTGAGTCTGCATGACCTTAACAGAACATTTTCTGCATACATTTTTTTATAGTATTACAGCACTGCAAAAATTTTGGCATTATAAATTACAACTGATATTACCGACTTGATGAGTCTCAAAATTGTATTATAATGATGCTCACAAGCCCTAGGTGCAGTTCGGTTAGATATCAATCATATTTGTGGAAACATTGGTATGGGTGCCTGTTAAGACTCTCATGAATCAAAATATGTTTTTATGTATCTATTCCTTTTGTTATATTGTTGGTCTTGTTGTTGGGTCTAGAGCCTGTAATAAAAGTTTATATAATATATTAAACAATTCATTTACAGACCAGACTCTGCTATCAGTGATTCAAAACACTTTATGATGATTATCATCACTTAAAAAGTAACCAACATCATCTGATCTGAGAACTTTTTTTCTTTTTTGCTATAACAAACATACAGTTAAAGCAATCTGAGAAATACTAATATTAAAGTGTCAAGGGTCAAGAGCTCAACTAAAGCAAGTACTGACCACCAGAACGGTGACTTCAAACTTGATTATTTTATTCAATAAAACATCAACATCTAAATCTCTGTTAATTCTTAATAATAACTTTAATATGAAATAAAGTCTGGATTGTAATAAGTGAAGATGCTGAGATCTTGAGAGATCTGTTAGTGTTTCATGTTCTGTTGGGATTTAGAGGGTTTCTATCGTGTGTTTTGTGGGTCACTGTTGTGCTGGAGAGTAGAGCCTGTGCTTCAGTCCAGGATGAGCCAGAAAACATCAATGTTATGCTGCATGTTGCTTTATTTCAGAGGCAGAAACATATAGTTACAGTCATTCATTCATGTGTGTTTTTTCTGGTTAAATACAAGAAATTTGCCGACCACTAGATCTGAATTGTAATATATTGTACGTTTTAATGGATCACGCTACAAACATAATGATCTTATAATAACGTTTTTACAAAGGTTGTGAAAAAAAGTGGAAGATTTAAAAGTGTGTAAAGTAAACTGTAAAAAGGATTTGATGATCACTAGTGATAGTATTTTATTCTGTGTTGTCATCATTCAGGTTGAATTTCAGCAGTTTAAAAACAAAAAAAGAAGCTGATATTACCAGAAACTAGTGGACTTGCTTTCACCACAAAATGGCGGAAATAAAGGGGTTTTGCTGGGCGCAGGTGTTTCAGTGGAACTTTCTATTGAGTGTCACTTCTTGTTAGTGTAACGTTAAGTAACATAGACCTACGTGGTGCTAAACCAGATCGAGCTACCAAGCAATAAACATGCCTTGAGGATTACAAAATATTGTGCAGGACCTGGACTCGACAGTAACGCAACATGTGAGTAACAGTTAATCTGTTATTTAACGGTGATTAAATTATATAAAGAAAGTGATCAAAGAAAGCCCCTTTGCAATCGTTGGAGCAGCGCGCGCTGAAGCTGTCAATCAAACAGCGCGAGTTTATCAGTGATGCGCAAAACTCACGTTTTATTCAACAAATCTCTTAATTATATCGCGTTTGCACTGTTAGTGAAGATGAAAGCATTTGTTAGTGTACAGTAATTGAGTTGTAATGACGAGATCACTGCTTTCATGCGCTCAACATGTCTGTGATCGACTACAATGTTCATCTCTACAACCTTTCATGCCACAATCTAAATATAATGCCATAGATCTAAATGTAATGCAACACTTTTCACGATTAGTTAACCTTGAGAGCTGTAATAGTAAAAACGCGCTAAAAGAGAGAGTAATACTTGACCATTTCATATGCAAAGATGTCAGCCAATCACAGCAGTGGGCGTTTACACTGAAGTCTCACAGCAGACACGCCCCTTAAAACAGAGCGTTCAAACCAGAGGGCTAAAATCAGGGTAGGAAAAATGCCTTTTATTTATAAATTATGACAATTTTGGATGTAAAAAGCATACTAACATTATAAGTGCACCCCAGGAAACATTATAAAACAATAAACCAACACAGTTCATGACCCCTTTAATTAATCATAAGCTCTTAAAGCGTTAGTTCAACCAAAAATTTAAATTCTGTCATCATTTACTCACCTCTTCTCACCCTTTGTCGTTCCAAATCTTAATTTCGTTCATCTTTGGAACACAAAAGAATTTTTTTAAAAATAAAATCTGAGCATCTTCTGTCCCTCCATTGGCAATGATGCAACTACCAATTTGACGCTTCAAAAAGTTCATTAAGAGATTGTAAAATGAATCCATATGAATTGAGCATTTTAGTCCAAAGACACACTGTCACTTTATATGATGAACAGGATTGGATTTTTCTGTTGAAAAATCAGGTACATTTAGCAATATAGAAGGTGAATTATGTATATTATGATGTTATGATAATGCCTTTCTCCACTGACGTTTTAAGTTGTTCAAAGCATTTCTAAGGATGCTGGTCATTAGAAGGCAGCTGTCTGACTGTGAAATGGCGAATGTGAACATGGTTTGTGTAACATTATAGCAACACATTATTAGCTGTTTAATAACATAGTCGAGCAAAAGGCTAATCATATTAATTACTGTTATGTGTCCGACATTGTAGAGAGCGATATGTAAAATGCATTACCATTCTGATACATTGACTTATAGATGAGCCTGTATAATTCACTCTTCCTCATCTTCTTCTGAATCAGTTTCTGGTACAAACATATATGGCTGATTAGTTACATTCAAGATATTTTAGAAATTATTTTAATAGGATTTTTTTTTTTTGTAATTTTGGTGATCAAAGATGATTTTTAAGGGATGAAATGGGGGACTTTAACATGAGACAATGAACAGAATGGAGCTGAAGGCTTATATACACAGAAGCAGGTAATCAACTGAAAAGGAAACAGGTGTGATGCTAATTAATGACTATGGCTACATCCAAAAACGTAGTCTGCTGACTTGGGCTGCATCCGAAAACAGGAAAATGCTGCCTTCAGAGGACACATTTCAAGGTAGGAAGGCATCAAGGCACATCCAAATCCAATGTTAGCTTCACTTCCTGTTTCCTGAGATACCTTCCTCTGATCGATTTTTGAAGGCAGCATAGATGCATCCTTCACTGCCTTTGATATCCCACAATCCTGTGCTTTCCCTTCTGTGACAGTTGAGCTAGAAAAATAAAGATGGCGCCTGAAAGTTGCGCTTATATGTAAATGTGCATGTTTAAGCAACATTTTAATTTTCTAGTGCAAAATTACTACTGTATCTATTTAAATATTTGTTTGGTTCTCACCATAGCTTGCACTATATTGTGGTAGATCATTAAACTGTTATGCTGGCTCAAAAGTCTGTCCGAAGTCAGTTTCGTGAGGTGCCTTCATGCACAAATGCTGCCTTACAAGTCATTGCCTGATAGGGCAGCGAGGCAACAAGTCAGCTGCCTAGGTTTTGGATGCAGCCTTCTTTCCTCGCCGCCTTATCAGGTAATGACTTTGCAGGCACACTGTAAAAAAGAAAAAGTTAGTTCAACTCAAATTTTAGCAGTCATTAGAGTATTAATACATTGTCTATTTTGATCAATATAGGGCACATTTCTTATAGGTCACTTTTTCAAAACTCATCACACAGTTCTCCTAAACAACATTCAGCTTAGAACAGCAGCAAATTTCACATTCAAAATAAACTAACAAAAACACAAAAACATGTCTCAAACCAAGGCATTCTTACATAACACAAAGATTGTGTATTTCAATATGGTATTACTGTAGAAATGTAGCAAATTGTTGTCTTCAGTTTTTTAAATTATGTTATTGTTTTGAACTTACGTTTAACTGGTCTTCATATCTTCACTAATCATGAGTTCATGTTGAAGTAGACTATTAATTCAGGTATTATTACATGATTATTCACCTTTATTGTAAAGCGTTGCCCATTACAATCAGATAAATAACAAATTGTGTTATTGCACTTGTAAATTTTGAGCAGAACACAAGCAGCAATTATGCAGCAAGTTACATTTCCACTGTTGCCGCATCACCATTTAAATTAAAATGCTAAATTTGAATTCATCATACTGTCAGTTGACTTCTCTAATGAGACACAGAACCTGTTCTTCTACACAAAAATCCATCAGACTCATGCACTTTTTTTGTACATATTTGATATGGTGATGATATGGTACATGATATGGTGGTGATGACCAGTTTTGACTACTTTCCATACTATTTATAAGTAAAAAATATTTTAGTTGCTTGATCTTAATCAGAAGTAGAACTTTTATTTGTCCTTTTGAGTCATTCAGTTTCTCTCTGCACAGGAGCCAATACACCTGCAATAAGATGTGTGCAATAAGTCTGTTTTTTGGGGGGTTATTTTGTACTGTCATATGCATAATGATAATGATAAAAGGAAAGAACAGTGCAAAATAAGTAAGGGAACAAAAAGAGAAACTATGGGAGGAAACCAGATTTCTCCTTCTTTACGTAATTCTTACATAAATCTTCTTAACAAATTTTATTTATTCATTTTTTTGAAGAAATAAGATATCATTTGAACATTTGAACTTCTTTACTGCATGAAAAGCTTTACTAAATATGACCCCAGGAACAAGGTGATGTATTTTATTTCATAAAATGTTACTTTTGCTGCAAAAAATCACATCAGAACACCAAAGATAGTACAGTGAAAATAAAAGCTCTATATTCAGTACAGTGTATCTGATTGTAGGATGAAGAGCTGCTGGATTCAGTGCAGCAGGAAGTAGGAGAGCAGAGAACAGCAGAGGAACAGGAAGCTCTGGGAGACACTCTGAGCACCGTTACACAGGTTCCCCTCACAACATGAGATGCTCGCAAAATTAGGAACCGATGATGCGGCATCGCACATGGATTTAGACGCACAGCCTTTTAAAACAGCTGACTGTCCTCCCACAGTTGCTGATGAAAAGAAATGAAAGGTTGTTTCAGTCTAAGCTGGACATTGGTATATGTGATCTGTGTCAAATGTTTAAACCTAAGAGAGTTTAAAAGATAATTACTTTAATCTTCTTCCTTTTCCAGATTCTCACCTGTTGCTGTAATGCAGCGGTCTTCAGTCCCTGAACAGTTCAATATGTTTGAGCAGCTCTGTCCATCACAGGAGTAACATGTCTTTCCATTGGGGACATTAGCGTAATCTACAGGAGGAAAACAAGTATTGTTTTATTTTAATTTCTGTACAAAACATCTAATAAAACACTCCTTTAGCTGCTCATCCATTCATGACAGACAGGACGCACCTTCGTTTTATTTTCTGATTGAATGTCATTTGTAAGTAAAATGAGTGTTGACTTTAAAGAAGATAGTTATTTGAATATTGAAGTACAATACCTGGAGCATCATTGGTGTTACACTGGTCTGTATTACAGCAGGAAATAGTCAACTTTGAACTGCCGGTATTCAGGGACCCATTTTGACAGACAGGAGCACAATGTTTAATCTTCTCTTTAGTACCTAAAAAACATGAATGATACAGGAAAGACCAATTCAACTGGAAAACTGATTTATAAATATGTCCAAATGAGCTATAAAAATATTTAAAGATATTTAAAATATCAAAACCTGAGAAAACAAATGATCACAAATGTAGAATATTTTGTAATTGAAATTTTACATTTTGCCAGAAAAACAACTAAATAATAGCTGCATCTCCATCAGTCAAATGTAACAGTCAATTTCAATCATATTGGACTTACCGTTTTGTGGCACAGCTGTTGAACTCAAGCACTGAGAAGATCCACCAGGACATGTTTTTACCGTTTGACCTGCACAAGAACCTGTCTGACTCTTGCACTCATAACAGCTGAGAGAGTGTCCTGTAGTAATAAAACAGAGACAGTTAGAGCGAACATCGAATGATGTGTATTTAACACTTTACAATAAGGTTCATTAGTTAACTACATTAGTTAACATGAACTAATAATGAACTGCACTTACAGAGCATTTATTAATCTTTGTTAATGTTAATGCCAACATTTACTAATACATTATTAAAATCTTGTTAACATTAGTTAATGCACTGTGAACTAACATGAACAAACAAAGAACTGTATTTTCTTTAACGTTAACAAAGATTAGTAAATACAGTAACAAATGTATTGCTCATGTTATATACTAATGTTTAACTAATAAAACTTATTGTAAAGTGTTACCTGTATTTGCATTTAAAAACATCACAAACATTATTTGTCTTTGTACCTGCAGTGAAAAGAATGAAGAGAAGAAAAACTGAGATTTGCAGATCCATCTTTGATCAGGAGGAGAATGTAATAATGTGCTTGTTTCAGCATCAATTTATAGCTTAGCACAAGAGGAGGATCTTCATGAGGAAAAAAAAAAGAAAAAAGGAAATGAACCCGAAACTGCATCTTACATACATAATTTTAACTTAAAGTAATGCAGTATCTCGACTATTTTTGAGTTGAAACAAAGGTTATCTTCAAGTTGAGTTAGACAGCAGATGAAATTTCATTTCTAAGTTTAACCAGCTGAAAACAGTGTGTCTTCATTTACTCACCCTCATATCATTCAATATCTGTATAGCTATATTTCCATCCACCTATTTTTATGTGCGTTTTGGGATATTGTTTTAAAAACTGCTTGATGCAAATGCCAAGATGCGCATAAATTCTAAAAATGCACATAAAAAACTCATGCGCTCGTTTGAGTCGGATAAATATTCTATAAGAAATAAGAAAAGATATCGTTCATAAACTGGAAACACATTTTATTACTTTATTTTGTGGAACACAAAAGTAGATTTTTTGAAAAATGTGTGTATGCTCGTGTGTGTCTCCATAAAATAGTGGGGTTCAATGTTGTTTGGACCCAAACATTCTTTAAAATATATTCTTGTGTTCTGCAGAAGAAAGAAAATCATACTTCAATTTACACATGGATTTAGTTATTACTTGTTCATTTGTGAGTATGTAAATCTTTTGAGAAACCAGGTCAAGACTAGTTCTTTGAGCATTTTTACTTAAATATATTTTATTATAATATCCATGCATTTTCCAAGCTGCTTGTCTGATGTGTGATGGATTCTGGAGCATTTTGAGTAAAATATTCTTTATTTATTTCTCTTTATACATGTTGGGTAGAAAACATTAAGCGTTTAAAAAGACATTTGTCCAGAGAGACTTGCAAGATTAACATATTTATTTTCTGCAGTGACACTCACACAACCACAGACACCTCTGTCACACATACAGACCAAACATGACTTGACATGACATAAATATGTGTCCAGAGAAATCACACATGCTTGTGAGTTGTGACAAACATTGTTTAGACACTGTCTCAGAGAACAACATCAACTCTAATGTCTCCTTGAGCCCAATCGAATCAAAATGACGAAATAATGATCTGAGTAAGCTGGTTTTTAGCTCAGTAAAATTAAAGTTGCAACTTTGTGCCTGAGATCATCATAACAGTACTGAGGATCTGATGAGTAATGATCCAATATTATATATTGATATTAATAAAAAATAAAAAATATCAAAGCAAAAATCTAAATTTGTTACATTATATATTAGTCTTTGTTAACATAGTTATACACTTTTTTGTATTTTTATTTGTTAATACTAATAAAAATACAACTGTTCATTGTAAATCAGGTCCATTAAATAATATCAACAGACAAACACATTTTTTAAATGTGTGCCTCTAAAACTCTAAACACAAATCCACAACTTCTTACCCAATTCCCCATACGTCCTATTTTCAGGTCAAAATGAAGGTCTTCACTCAAAACCATTCAATCTTGCAGAAAAACCAAAATCTGCCCTAAGACATGACACACAAGTTTTACAGAAAACATTGAGAAAATTGGAGCATGTGTGAAAACAGGTGAAATGTTTTGAGAAAAGTGTTTTTGTTTCTAGAATTTAATGAATGATTTGGAAAATTGGGCCAACTGAACCAGTTAAGCTATAGTGTGTTAACAATCAAGAAAAACTGTAATGTAGACTCAGAATAAATGCTTTAGAAGTATTTTTCATTGTAAGTTCATGTTAACTAACGTAGTTCACAAATGTGTACAAATGGAACCTTATTGTAAAGTGTCAAAGATTAAATAAATGAAAGATGCAAAAAAAGTCTCCTTATGTGTTATTGTATTTATTTTTGAGACAATGTAAAAAAAAAAAATCTAAACTTGATGAGACTTTGCAAATTGGTTTTAATAAATTCATATAAAAATATGCAAAAACAGAACTGTATTTTTGCTTGATTGTTGTATGGTAAATGTTGTTCCATGTGTCTTTAACCCAGAAACTGTGTAAACAGCAGATGGAAATGGAACATAAAGTTACAGTATATTGGACTAAAAGAAGAAAAAAACAAAACCAACATTTTCATTTCAGAAGAACACAAGTCAATGTTGTCTACATCCTCACACAAATTGATCCACAAATATATGAAGAGCTACAAATTCAGCATTAAATGTACAAATATATATGCTTCATTGTAACAATATGACCATAAATTGTTCACATTTACAATATTTAGCAAACGCAGAAGAGAAAAGAAGCATCATGTTAGTTTTTCTTCAGTGACACCCAAACAACCACAGACACTCATGACACACATTTCACATCACACATCCACACCACATTCACATTTGCACTGACACACACACCCCTTATTCTCTACTGTTATTCTGGTAAACTGTAACAACAGTTTAAAAAAAATTGTTCTCTGAAATACAGACCAACTAACATGGACACATAGACAGGGCTGCTGCTGGGGTTTCTGGGCCAACTGGATAACATTTCTGGACAGAGGGGGATTAAAGGTTTTTTTCCCCCCTAAAAAACAAAACAAAAAAAAACAAAAAAAAAACACTGAACAAAAATCAACAACAACACATCCCTCAACACCTGTTTCTGTTATGTATCCGGCGCCTACTGGTTCCCGCCGGTTCACCATTTCATTGCACACACAGTCAAACATCACTCTGGACTACATTTCCCATAATTCCCCATCTAGGAACCAATCACACACTCGCACCTGTTTCCCATCAGTGGACCCTTTATAAGCTGCACCCAGACACACACACAGGGCTGAGTATAGTGATGGGCAGACCGAGGCTTCGTGAAACACTGAAGCAGTTGAAGCTGATGTGTCGTGATGTGTCGTGATGTGTCGTGATGTGTCGTGATGTGTCGTGATGTGTCGTGATGTGTCGTGATGTGTCGTGATGTGTCGTGATGTGTCGTGATGTGTCGTGATGTGTCGTGATGTGTCGTGATGTGTCGTGATGTGTCGTGATGTGTCGTGATGTGTCGTGATGTGTCGTGATGTGTCGTGGCTTCGAAACAATCTGACATCCGTCTCCACTGTGACCCCTAGTGGTCAGAACAGTGTAAATGCAACAAAACTCAGGCCAAACGTGCATTAAAAACACCCTTTAACAAATGTATTGCAAAAGTTTATTGAAAGTAAAATCAATCAAATGCAATTAACTAATCATCTAATAAGATTAAATATAGGGTGTCTGTATAATATGTGTTCTTTTATCAATTTTAAAGGCTTGTTTCTCTGTTCCATGGCTCAAGCTAAACAGGCCAATAAGAGCTCTTAATAACTACCATTATTCATTTTAATTATTCTAATGTCTAATTAAAACATCTACAAATGTATAAAACTGATCAGAGATCAGGTAAAGCCCTATAGACACTTGTTCAATAGTTCTCAGTGAATCTACATGATTCATGGGTTCACTTTATCATCGCCCTCTACCGGTGAACCATTGAAATTTCGAACTGTTTCGAAACAGTGATGATGTAATGAAGCCTCGTTTACTAAAATCAGGTGACTTTGGCAGTTTGATACACGCTCCGAATCACTGATTCAAAACAAAAGATTCATGAAGCTTCGGAGCTTCATGAAACAGTGTTTCGAAATCGGCCATCACTGGCTGAGTATTGTTTAGCCTTTATCCAACCTTGCCTCCGTGTTAATCCTTGTTCCTAGTTCCTAGCCTTGCTTTATTTTTGACCCTGGACTGTTTCTCCCTTGTTTGATCGTTTGCTGCCTGTCTTGATCATTGCCTGTGACTTGGATTACTCTTCTGCCTTGCCCTTATGTTTCTGTTTGCTGGTGTTTGACCCTGTAATTGCCACCCCTGAGCTCTCAGCTAAGATGGCTGCCATTCCTGAACCTAGTCAAGCCATAGTTGATCTTCCTGAGTCAAGTCACGTCTCCATTGATCTTGCAGAGCCACGTCACGTCAACGTTCCATTTGCTTGTTCCATTTGCAGTTTCTGGAAAATGTGAATATTTTAAAATTAATACATTATTAAAGCCAAGTTGCAGCAAATTAACATCAAGTTTAGATTTTTTTTTCTTTCTTTCTTTAAAAATAACCATTTCCTGTCCTATGGGATAGGGAAGTGAAACCAAGAGGACTTTTTGGTGCCCTCTGGTGTTTATCCCGGGCACACCAGCTGGTGATCGTGTCATACGGATATAGATTGTGGTTGTAATATATTTTTTTTACCAGGATTAATTATGTAAGGGATAAAATTGCTGTTGAGAAAAAAAATCAAGCATAAAAATAACACCGTGGTTCAATGAGAATTTATGGAAGCTGGTGAAATATAGAAATTAAGCATTAACTCTGGAAAAAAGTTATTTGAGAGCTAAGAGTAGCTAATTCCAGTTACTATCTTATAATCAGTTACTACCTAATCAACAAGGCAAAAGGCAATAATTTGGAAAAATGTAGGCGTATATACTCTTTTACGGAAGTAACCAAATTTTATAGTATACCCGGGCCTTAACCGAAATTGAAATGGGAACGCGGGGGCCCTAACCCTAACCGCGATGCGATCGCAAAGGGCACTTTCACTTTCGCGATCAAAGTGCACGCCACTGATAAGCATTGTACATGCAATATTACAGTATACACCAATTAAACGCACAGGTCTCCTCTCGTGCGTCCTCCCCACTGCGTCGCTGGTCGAGGCAATAACTTTCGTTTCGCTTTCAGGATATCTCTATTATAGATGCCATCGATGCTTTTAACTTTCTAGATGTAATTACTGAAATCAAAACAGTCCATAAACTATAAATCTTCACGAAAACTTAAGTCAAGCCAGCTCGCGCGTCAACCTGAGAGATCAGCCTCCTTACCTTAAAGTGTCAAATTTCTTGGTTTCTGAATGGAAGGTTTGGCTTGATTGACAAACTCTAACGTTCAGGCATGACTTATATCCATCAACCTGTCCTAAAACGTTAGCACGCTTTGATCGATTGTTTGGAGATCGCGTTTCTCCGTTCGAGAGCGCATTTCCTGTTCATCCGCGACAAAACAGATGATTATTTACAAACGAAAGCTCACAGAAACGTGAAAATGGTCTCATTTGAAAGAAAATATTCTAAGCTAAAAGATGATATATTGTGACTGATTGAAGCAGCCCTTATCAAAAGTGCGGGGGTCGAATTCTGTCTTTTCAAAACTGCGGGGGTCCTGACCCCCCTGTCCCCCGTGCCAACGGCGTGCCTGAGGGTGAGTAATTAATGACATAATTTTCATTTTTGGGTGAACTAACCCTTTAAATCCCAATATAAACATACTTTAAATGTTTTTAGATAAAAAAACAAAAAAACAAATCCATCATCTATGTAGGATCTTAGAGAAACATACGTTTTTGAGTTTTGACCATTTTGGCAAGACTGTCCTCCAAAACAAAGCGACCCTATAGGTCGTTTTTCAAGCACCTTATTATGACCTATATTTACATTTTAAAGTCATGCACCCTCTAGCTGGCGTAAAAATAAATGACAGTGTTGTGTTATGTCTGTCCTCTGTCGTTACCAATCAAAATGTGTGTTCATTTAAATGCAATGTGTGGACTTTTTACACCATTTCTCCTTTTTCCATTTAGCAAAACTATTTTTTTTTTTTTTTATTAACAACTACAATCACACCACCCCTAAACCTACCCTTAGTGATTTATAGTGCATATACACTTTATGAGCAAATGCATTCCTTGGGATCGAACTAATGATGGCAAGATCCCATGATTGCATATTGCTATTGAAATGATCTGCCAATTGAGCTATGTGAAACCCGAAATATGATGCAGATAAAAGGGAACAATGCATTAAAATGAAAGTGTCCTGTTGTCCATAGGGGCGCCACTTTAGTAAATGCTCCTATGGGTTGTATTTCATGGAAGTGACAAATGACCTATATGGTCATATTGGTTGGAGAACATGTTGATTTTGGCTCCTTCTGTACTTTTTTTAAAATTATTGTTCTAAAAACTGAGATCTACCAGATTATCATTCATAAGTGATTGTGCCGTTTCTTTTCATCATTCTGCTTTTGGACTATCGTCTTTCTCAGTGAAAGCTACTACTTTTGAAATACCCTAAAAGGATGTACATCTATAGGTCTTTTTAAATTGAAGCTTAAATATTTTTTTAAATCTATCCAACTCTGTAAACATTGACATGGTTGCAGTTTAATTAACTCCTTAATAATTTGTTTTATGTATTTATTTTTGCCTCTGATACAGCAGGGGCCCATTTCAGAAAGGAGGTTAAGTGTGAACTCTGAGTATGTTAACCCTGAAATGAGGGAAAATCTGGGTTTTCCGTTTCAAAATGGGAGGTATGTCAAACCCGAGAAAGCAGGTTAAGTCAAGCCCTGAAAGAGAGGTAACTTATACTCGGAGTCAGTTACTCTGTGAACTTAACCTGGTCAGGAGCAGGTTTTCTTCGGTAAACCCAGAGTTTCTTACAATCTCCTCCCCCTTTTTAAAGTGCAATTGATGTTTAAGTAGTTCATTCATTCTTTCACGCTGCAAAATTGCTTTTCTTATTGAGTATTTTTTGTCCTATTTCAAGTACAAATATCTAAAAATTCTTAAATCAAGATGGATTTTCTATATAAGAAAATGATAGTGTTCTGGCATGAAAATAATGAAAAATTAGTGTGAAAAACAGAATATAATCCTACAAAATGCAGCGGGCTAAAGAAAACATTGTCGGACCATACCGCCTAAAACTAAATCCTAATGCAAAGACGAGATATGACGAGAAAATAAAGGGAATCAAAGGACTGGATCCTTACGAGCAGAGCGACTGGTCAAGGGACGTCAAACTGTTGCCCAACTTCCAGCACCCATATATATACAACTACATGAATCATGATATTAAGTGTTAGTGCATACACACACAAAGTTTTCATTAACTTCAAGTCGCTGCAGCAGGCCCAGGTCTTTTTTACAGATGGATGGGTCCAGGACCTGGAGATTGTAAAAGTGGGGCAGAAAACTGTCGTCCGTTCAAAGGTATATGCTAATGTTTTAAGCACCACAGTCCTCGCTTTCTCTCATCTATCTGCATGCAGTCAGAATTCAACAAACCAGCGCGTGTGTGTGTGTGTGTGTGTGTGTGTGAGAGAGAGAGAGAGAGAGAGAGCATTACAAACCCAAGAAATGAACCCCAAAAAGAGTCCCCTCAGTCAGCTGGTCCTGAGACTTACTAACCTGACTAACTCTACTAACACTAACCAGTCTCAGACCAGCACTGCTTCTCCAAACATCAAAATAAACCAAATTTTCAAACAATCTAAAAATACATATCTGGAACATTGGGATGAGGAAACTAAAACACAAAGTAAATTACAATTCTATCGAACTCTAAAATCAAATTATGAATCAGAAAAATATCTCCAAAGTGTCAAAGACACAAAGCAGAGACGGATCCTGACCAAGTACAGGCTCAGTGAGCACAGGCTAGCCATCGAGACCGGCAGACACAGAAAGAGCTGGTTACCCAGAGAGCAAAGGGTGTGTGTTCACTGCAGGACAGGAGAGATCGAGACAGAGACACACTTCCTCCTTCACTGTCACAAATACACTTCTATTAGAGATCTCTACTTCACCAAATTCAGCAACTTAATAAAAAACTTTACAGCCATGAGTGAAGTAGAGCAAATAAAGTTAATATTAGGAGAGGGACCGACAGCAGCACTGGCTGCGAGATACGTGTGGATGTGCCACAGCCTGAGAGACAGCAGGTGAATGTGTGTGTAATGTGTGTGTTCTGACCTCAGTGTGTTTCCCTACCGTCCACCACAGTGACCCTCAGTACGTGTGTGTATATATTTGTTTAACCACTGTGGTACCAAATGTTCAGATATGTTCTATTGTGTTACACTGTTAATTTAAGTTTAAGTTATGTTGTAATATTTGATAGCATTATAATATTTGATATTATTTTCTTCTATTATACAGATGTTTTTATTATTGTTTTATGTATGCTTTGGCAATATTGTTTTATTTACAGTCATGCCAATAAAGCAATTTTGAATTGAATTGAATTGAATTGAGAGAGAGAGAGAGAGAGAGAGAGAGAGAGAGAGAGAGAGGCGCGGGCGCGATCGAACAGATCAAACCATTTGTAATAAACATTTTTAATAAACATTCGCAAACAGCATCGCAAACTTATGTGGTTGGAAGGACAGCTCTCGAGCTGTGGTCAGAAGCATGCTGACTTTCACTACAATCTATATATCACTTCGAATACACAAATGTAATTTACGTCTTTGTCAAGAGATTTAAAGCACCGTTTTTGAAGTGTATGTGCGTATACGTGCTAGTAAGAACGAGCCAATGCTTTAATCTGGAAATAAAGTAAAATAACCGAGAAAAATTAAATTTTCCCCAGATGCCATGTCCGTCAAAACATGTAACATTAATTCAAACGGACTCATAAACAGTCATTACTAGCTAGTGAATTTCTTCAGCGATGCATCGTAGCTTACTACAGGTACGTCTTAGTACGTAGACAAACCCCTGGCTGCCAGGAAACCTGCGGGAAGAGAAGTCTCAGGTTGCAAGGAAGGACGGGTAGAGGAAAACAAGGGGGGGAAAGCAGAAGAAAAAAAGACAACAAGGCTGCAGAAGAATGCCAGAGAATAATAATTCTCCTCCTTCAGCTGGACTGAGTGGCAAAAGAACCTGCTGCATGACTGGATTTAATAGGGGAAACTGTAAAAACGCGAGTAAAACAAATAATAGGTTGTTTGCACATGACGTCACAGCAGCAACGCGAATGAGTCTGGAGGGCAGGGAGTGATGATTATATAGGAATCTTATAAAAAAAAAATCATATGTTTTGTCTTATTGTTAAATCGAGAACCCAGAAGGTGTTCATACCGTCTACATAACTTATACTGTTTTTTATAACTTATTATCATTTTTTAACTTTAAGTTGTAGCCTTTTATAGCGTTTCGCGTCTGCTGATACCGAAATGAAAATAGATACCTGCTTACCTTTTGTTTTTGACTTGGTTAAATATTCACATTCTTCATGCAAAGATCTTTTATCCTGATTATAATTTGGTGTTTTCACTTCAGTTTTGTAGAATTCTGTTTACAGTGTTGATCTGGTTAGGCCTAGCATAAACAGTCACGCGCTGCTGCTTCAGCTGTCATATGGTAGAAAAAGTTCAAATAAAATAAATGTTTAACAAGCTGACAGAAGTCGATGCATTTCTTTGTTGGAAGCGTGTAAATGTAACTAGTTTTAATGTTGTTTTTGTAAATATTCACTTTCCCTATATGGCCACGAGGGTGAATCGGAGGGTCACATTCAGGGGACAGACACTGACATGCTTTATTTATTTCAACAAATGACAACCAAAATCAAACCCATAGAGGCTCGTGAACAGTTTTGAAGTGGCTGTGTGCAAGTTATAATCATTCACAAGCGAGTGAGTCATACTCGCAAACATGTTAATAATTATTACACAAAAACCAAATACAAAACTAAGCTGCAAGTATGTGATTATTTTAAGTGAAAGGCAGTGGGTTTATTTAGTGACATTATTACATTTGCTAGTCATCTTCCCTCACCTTTTCAACCATGGCGAAAATTGTATTACCGTCCAGTTTTTTTCCCCGAACGATATCGTAAGTTCCTATTACAATTCTCGATTCAGCATAAATGACCAACAATGGCGACATTTTTCACAATCATGACAGAAAATTAAAATACTGCCCTTATATCACTAGCAGAGCACTAGCATCACTTTATATGCAGCTTGGAGCCGCTGCTGTGATGCTGTACAAACGCTTCCAGTGTGAATGCTCCAACACGATCACATGAGAATGTGTATCAACAGTACGAGTGTGTAATCTCATACAATATATATGCCAAAATGAGTTATGGCACGCAGTTTTTCGCGTGCATATGATACGCACTTTATGGCTTGTATATGACACGCTCTTGGGTAGGATGGGGGTGGAGGGGTGGAGGTTTTGTATGTATAATACGCCATAAAGTGTGCATCATATGCACGCGAAAAACTGCGTACCATATGCACGCCAAAACTCATTTTGGCGTATACATTCCACGACATTGCATCCATCTCATATTTTGTTCCCATTTTCGTGTGATCGTGCTCGAATACTCGCGCGTCTCTGCAGCTGCAGTTCACGCTAACATGACGCTCACGCACCGCTGATGCTTGCGGTGTGAACCCAGCCTTACACTTAAGGATGGGCTCAAAAGTGTTCAAAGAAACCATGTCAAAGAAACCTAATCCATGAATATTGACATGCAAAATATCTCTAAAGTATATTCCCATTCATATTTACATTTTTTAGCATTCCAATCAACTAAAGATGTTACAAATCTGCCTGGAAGAGGATGTGTGTCTATATCGTCCAAATGCACAGAAAGGAGGAGAGTTTGAGTGGACAAAGACTCTCCAAGTATCACAGCTGGAGAATTGCAGAGATTAGTAGAACTTTTAGGCAGAAAACCCACACATATTACAAACTCACAATAATATTATAAAATTTTGACATGTTGCCATGGCAACAGTATTTAAGATATCAAGAATCCTTTCACAGGTCTACATCTGCCATGTCTTGATATTATTCTGACGAAGACTGAAGCAAATTGGGTAAAAATAAGAGTGGGATTTCAATGCATTTTGAAAGTGACACACTTCCTGCTGCCAGTTGGTGGCACTATGACTTTGACTTACAATAGCCATGTCCATGTGATTAGGCTCCTACAATTAACACACAGCTGAAGTTTCATCCAAATCAATTAATGTAAGCAGAATTATAACAGACTTTCTGTTTCCTTTTTTAAACAACCCTAAATAGCTGACTTCCTGTTGGGCTGGCTTATGACTTCGAGTGTGAAATTTGTTTGGCCCCATGAGATCTGTAACTGTATGAAGTTTGGTTCTGTAGGTGAAAAGGGGTGCGCTACAAAGCCCATCAAGTACAACCATATAAAAAAGGGTGTGCCACAGCTTGTGGCCCTGATGGCCGACAATTATGTGTGTGCAAAGTTTCAAGAGTATCGAAGAAAATAACAAGTCCTCCAACTTATACGATCGTGTAGGTCGTTTGTCACTACCATCAAATACGACGCATATGAGCGTTTCCTAAAATAGCGCCCCTATCGGCAGCAGCAGGAGAAGACATGCTACGGAAACTTCCGCCTCAATGCATTTATCTACTTGTTTACGTTTTAAGATCTCCCAGCTAATCTAAGTGATTTATTGCTATAAAAATATATGGATATTAGATGACTTCAAGACAGGTAAGGGAAAGGTTTCCACCCATCCTGTAAAGTGGTCGATCGTCCCGTATTTATGAATGAAATTGTGTTTCGTGTTTCAAATCAATACGCGACGCTATTTGTCCCATTATTTCAAGCTGTTTTACATTCAAATCATTCATGCCAGCATTATTAAGTTAGTTTTCATTGTGATATTCATTTGAAATTTGCCTATGTTGGGAAAGGGATCATGTAAAAAGTCCACACATTTACCATGTTTCTACCATAGTAACTGTCGCTTCACCATGTCATATGTACGTTAGTAAACACACAGTAAAAGAACATGTATGTATGTATACCATGCTTCTCCCACCAAAACTGTAGATTTACTCTGGTATTTGTAATGAAAGGACAGTAACCGCAACACTTACCATGGTTTTACCACAGTAACTGCAGTTTTAATGTGGTATTTGTAGTTAAAACACAGTAACTGCAACACTTACTTTTACCACAGGAACTGCAGTGTTAATGTGGTATTTTACTCTTGATGAACTTTAGCCCTGTTGTGCCCGTACACAGTCAATCCATAGCAAGACAATTCTGCTTGAAAAATACTATAAACTCTTTCTGGTTTCTTTTAGATAAGAAGGCAGTTATATTTAATTGAAAAATGTTTATACAAATGACCAGATAAAAGAATTACAGAAGAGAAGCATCCGCGTGCTGCGTGTATCACATCAGACATATGAATGTGGTCTGGATGTGGGTGTGTGTGTGTGAGTACAATGTGTGTCTGTGGTTGTGCAGGTATCACTTAGTAGGAAAAGAACATGATGCTTCTTGTAAGTTACTTCTGTGTATGTTTAATATTATAAGTATAAATAAACAGTGGTGATTTATGATCATATTGGTATTTGCGCATGTGTGAAAGGAAGCATAATTGGCATCAGAGCTCTTCTGAAACGAGAAAGTATTTTAGTCCAGTATACTGTAACTACATGTTCCATTTCCATTTGCTGTTTTCACAGTTTCTGGATATTTTGAATATTTTTATATTAACATATATATTAAAACCAAGTTGCAGCAAAATCTCATTAAGTTTAGATGTTTTTTTACATTACTTATAATACAGTAAAAAGCATAGTTATTGTATTTTGGATTTCTTCTAGGTTTTGTCTGATTATTTTATTAATATCACCTTTTAGGATCATTACACTGTAAAAAAAAAAATATAGCTGCAAGCAGCAATTACGGGGCCAAGCACAAAAACGGCACAAGAAGCAAGCCAACACGACTGGGAGCATCAGGCTAACTGCAGCAGTGAGCAATTAAAGACCTATTAAGATCATTTTAGGCAAAAGAGCTGAAAAATGATCAAAAATGAGGATTTACTGGTTCATCACTTTCGACCAATAGGTGGCGCTGTGTCCAAATTGTTGTGGTATGGTCAGAGTGAGGTGACGATGACACTTGCAAAGTTTGGTGTCAATATGCCAAAGCACTGAAGAGATACAGCTTCAAGTGTCGTTTTTGCATCATGCCTCAAATTCTTTGCTCTGTTATACAAAAACCGTTTGACATATCGACTTGAAATCCATAACTTTTTGTCGGCATGGTCTGAAGATGACACGGTTAAATTTTGGTGAAAATCGGAGCAACGGTCTAGGAGGAGTTCGAAAAAGTATGTTTTTAAAGAAAAACAATATGGTGGACAGGAAGTTCAGCTGACTATAGCAAATTTGATATCCGTGTTCTCGGCATGACCCAAGGAATCTACTGAGACCAATTTCATTACAATTGATTAATATATTCAAACGTTATTAACATTTTTGTAAATTTCATAATAACTTTTGACCACAAGGTGGCGCTGGTCCGAAGCTTGTCAGGCTCCTTCAGGGCATTGTGCTGATGACCCATACCAAGTTTCGTAACAATACTTGAATGCGTTCATAAAATACAGCATTTTAGCACAAAATTCAAAATGGCCGACGGACAAAATGCCCGATATGGGAAAATTGGATATCAGTCGAATCGACATGATGCCCCGAATCTAACAAGACCAAATTTATGATTTTTGGACAAACCCATCAGAAGTTATAAGCAAAAATGACAATTTTTCATATCTCTGCACCAGTAGGTGGCGCTGTGCCGGAACACTACATGATGCCTCAGGTCATGCTTGTGATAACATGTACCAAGTTTGGTCTGAATACGATAAAGCGTTGTGGAGATACAGCCTTATGTCTATTTTTGCAAGCGCTACGTACAATTCGTTCGCTTGTTTTATGAAAACGGTTTGAGGAATTGACTTGAATTCCATAACTTTTTCTTGGCATGCTCTGAAGATGATCTGGTTAAATTTTCGTGAAAATCGGAGTAACGGCCTAGGAGGAGTTCGAAAAAGTACGTTTTTCAGAAAATTCAAAATGGCGGAAAAATTTTCATGACAAAAAATGACGTCATATAGTGCATTCGATTCGTCTTGAGCCAAGGACTCAGGGGAAAAAAGAATTTTGTTTCTAGCCCTTACGGTTCAAAAGTTATTAACATAAACATAAGTGCAACTTTGGACAGCTGGTGGCGCTAGAGGGATTGAGTTAGAGACTCCAAATTTGCTATGGACAAAGGTCAGACTGTCCTCTAACTGTGTGCCAAATTTCACAACTTTCACGCAAGCGGTTCTATGGGCTGCCATAGACTTCAAGAGCGGAAGAAGAAGCGGAAGAATAAATATAGCTGCAAGCAGCAATTACGGGGCCAAGCACAAAAACGGCACAAGAAGCCAGCCAACATGGCTGGGAGCATCAGACCAACAGCAGCAGTGAGCAATTAGAAAAAAAAGTTATTAGCATTTTTGTCAATTTTGTTATAACTTTTGACCACAAGGTGGCGCTGGTCCGAAACTTCTCAGGCTCCTTCAGGGCATTGTCCTGATGACCCATACCAAATTTATGAATTTTGGTCAAACCCATCAGAAGTTATAAGCAAAAATAGACATTTTTCATATCTCCACTCCAGTAGGTGGCACTGCGCCGAAACACTGTATGATGCCTCAGGTCATGCTTGTGATGACATGTACTAAGTTTGGTCTGAATATGATAAAGCATTACAGAGATACAGCTTCAAGAGTAATTTTTGCATCATGCCTCAAATTCATTGCTCTGGTATACAAAAACGGTTTGACGAATCGACTTGAAATCCATAACTTTTTGTCGGCATGGTCTGAAGATGATACGGTTCGATTTTGGTGAAAATCGGACCAACGGTCTAGGAGGAGTTCGAAAAAGTAGGTTTTTAAGGAAAAACAATATGGCGGACAGGAAGTTCACCTGACTATGGCAAATTTGATATCTATGTTCTCACCATGACCCAAGGCATCTAAAGAGACCAGTTTCATTACAATCGGTTAATATAGTCAAAACTTGTTAGCATTTTTGTCAATTTTGTTATAACTTTTGACCACAAGGTGGCGCAGTGCCGAAACTTCTCAGGCTCCTTCAGGGCATTGTCCTGATGACCCATGCCAAATTTATGAATTTTGGTCAAACCCATCAGAAGTTATAAGCAAAAATAACAATTTTTCATATCTCCACTCCAGTAGGTGGCGCTGTGCCGAAACACTGTATGATGCCTCAGGTCATGCTTGTGAAGACACATACCAAGTTTGGTCTGAATATGTCAAAGCATTGTAGAGATACAGCTTCAAGAGTAATTTTTGCATCATATCTCAAATTCTTTGCTCCGGCATACGAAAACAGTTTGACATATCGACTTGAAATCCATAACTTTTGTTGGCATGGTCTGAAGTTGATACGGTTCAATTTTGGTGAAAATCAGAGCAACGGTCTAGGAGGAGTTCGAAAAAGTAGGTTTTTAAAGAAAAACAATATGGCGGACAGGAAGTTCAGCCGACTATGGCAAATTTGATATCTGTGTTCTCGGCATGACCCAATGAATCAACAGAGATCAGTTTCATTACAATCGGTTAATACAGTCAAAAGTTATTAGCATTTTTGAAAATTTTGTTATAACTTCTGACCACAAGGTGGCGCTGGTCCGAAACTTCTCAGGCTCCTTCAGGGCATTGTGCTGATGACCCATACCGAGTTTCGTAATGATACGCTAATGCGTTCGTAAAATACAGCATTTTAGCACAAAATTCAAAATGGTCGACGGCCAAAATGGCCGAAGTGGGAAAATTGGATATCATTCGTCTCGGCATGATGCCCCAAATCCAACGAGACCAAATTCATGATTTTTGGACAAAACCATCAGAAGTTATAAGCAAAAATAGCCATTTTTCATATCTCCGCACCACTAGGTGGCGCTGCGCCGAAACGCTGCTTGTTGCCTCAGGTCATGCTTGTGATGACAGGTACCAAGTTTGGTCTGAATACGATAAAGCGTTGCGGAGATACAGCCTTATGTCTATTTTAGCAAGCACTACGTACAATTCGTTCGCGTGTTTTTCGAAAACGGTTTGAGGAATCAACTTGAATTCCATAACTTTTTGTCGGCATGGTCTGACGATGATCTGGTTCAATTTTCGTGAAAATCGGAGTAACGGCCTAGGAGGAGTTCGAAAAAGTACGTTTTTCAGAAAATTCAAAATGGCGGAAAAATTTTCATGACGGAAAGGAATAAGAGGAAAAAAGAATTGTGTTTCTAGCCCTTATGGTTCAAAAGTTATTAACATAAACATAAGTGCAACTTTGGACAGCTGGTGGCGCTAGAGGGATTGAGTTAGAGACTCCAAATTTGCTATGGGCATAGTTCAGACTGTCCTCTAACTGTGTGCCAAATTTCACAACTTTCCCGCAAGCGGTTCTATGGGCTGCCATAGACTTCAAGAGCGGAAGAAGAAACGGAAGAAGAATAATAATAAGCGTACGGAACGCCAACAGATACAATAGGTGCCTAAGCACCTTCGGTGCTTGGCCCCTAATAATAAGCGTACGGAACGCCAACAATAACAATAGGTGCCTAAGCACCTTCGGTGCTTGGCCCCTAAAAATACAACTTCCATTTTTTCAGACACATGATGTTTTGTCAGAAAATAAACAGTACATTTTCTGTTAACTTTACAGACACTTCCTTCCAGCATAAAACATAACGCAATGCGATGTGTATTTCAAAATGTGGGTAAAATACACGTGAAAAATCAATATGGAAAATTCTTTTGTATCGAAAATATATTGGGTCGCATTTTTCAGATGTAGATGGAGTTTAATCACTGATCCTTAGTTCTGTGAAATTTAGAATTAAAAGAATTAAAGAATAAAACACCTGTTTAGAGTTTTTTATTGTGTTTTAAAAACAATAAAAAAAGCTCTCTTGATCACTTGACTTGATATTTAGTTGCTGTGGATGAAACCAAACTGCTAAATGTAAAAAAAAAAAAACGAGCACAAGGTCAAATAAATGTTACTGGCCGTTGCAAAGGTCAGTGTCACAGCACTAGATAGAGAAAAGAGCATTTTTGATGATCTGGTGTGAGATTAACAGTTTTGAAAATGTACCACTTTGCTTGAGAAAATAGCCCCAAAACAATTTTTAGAACTTAAATGGTATTCCCTTCACTGCATCATTTTAGATTAGAATGTCTTTATGTACTTTTTACAATTTCACTCTCAATTTCATAGCTTTTCAGTTAACAATGGCGCTTTTTAAGGAGGAAAAAATTAGTAATCATGTGTATTTTTTATTTTTAAATATATATTGAAATGTATTCTTGAATATTAAAGTTGCATACTTTGCAAATGAAAGACATCTCATATTGTTATCTTTTTATTTTGCTCTTGATGGATACAGATCAAAACATTAGATTGTTATTAATCATTTAGCAGACGCGTTTGTCCAAAGTGACTTACAAATGAGAACAAAAGTAGCAGTTAAACCAACAAAAAAGCAACAATGTGTAAGTGCTGTGACTAGTTGCATTCTTGAATAGAAAGTGTTAGTAATATTAGGTCAAGTGTTGACGGAAAAAGATGCGTCTTCAGCCGTTTCTGAAGTGGCTAAAGACTCAGCAGCTCAGGTAGAGTTAGGCAGGTAAAGGTCCGTGAAAGTGATTTTGTGCTTCTTTGGCATGGCACCACAAGGCGCTGTTCACTTGCAGAACACAAGCTTCTGGAGGCCACATAAGTCTGAAGTAGGTACAGGGGTGTGATGAAGAAAGATGTGATGTGCGCCCTCTTCAGCTCATTAAAGACCCCTTTTGCTGTTGCATTCTGGATCAGTTGGAAGGAATTATAAGTCTAAGGAAATGTATTATAGAGACCAGTTTTTGTGCCATCCTCATCTGAGATATACAAGTTTCCATTAACATCTGAATAACAAAAAATTTTGGACCATGACACAAAGACGGCCACTGTGATTAAAAAAATAAATAGAAAAAAAAAAAAAAAACACTTGTTTTGCTATACTAATATATATAGATAATCATCACTCAAAAAGTATGAAAATCAGACCACTTAAGATGGATTGACACAAAAATATTTTTATTTAAGCAGTATATTTATTTTACAGCATGATTTAAATATTAATCCAGAAACAAGGTGATGTATTTTTTTTCATACAACTTCCAGTATGGTTTTCGATTTATCACATCAGGACTTGAGATAGTACAGAGAAAATACGAGTTATATATGTTTGTAAAGTGCATCTCATTGTGAATCAGAAGAGCTGCTGGATTCAGTGCAGCAAGAAGAAGGAGAGCAGAGAACAGCAGAGGAACAGGAAGCTCTGGGTGACACTTTTGGCACTGTTAAATGAGTTCTGGGCGACGCTCGTGGTGACCTTTGTGGTGGCACTTGTGCTGGTACTCAGGGTGGCATTCGGGGTGGCGCTTGTGGTGGTGATCGGGGTGGAGCTCGTGGTAGAGCTCATGGTGGTACTCGTGGTGGTAATCGGGGTGGTAGTCTGAGCACCGTTACACAGGTTCCCCTCACAACATGAGAATTCCATAATATTAGGAATCGATGTTTTGCCATCACAAAGAGATTTAGAGATACAACCTTTGAAAACGTCTGAGTGTCCTGATAAAAGGAAAGAAAACAAAGACTGAGTCAATCAAAGCTGGACATTGGTATTTGTAATCTGTATCAAATGTTTAAAATGAATGATGGAGGGACAAAAACAATGACTTTAATCTTTTTTTTCCATTTCCAGATTCTCACCTGTAGCTGTAATGCAGCGGTCTTCAGACCCTGAACAGCTCAATATGTTTGTGCAGCTCTGTCCATAACAGGAGTAACATTTCTTTCCATTGTGTTCAGTGGAATCTACAGGAGGAAAACAGGTATTCTTCATTTTATTTTCTGTACAAAATATAACATCACTTGTTTAGCTGCTCAATTCAATGATTTCCTAGTAGAAAGTCAAATACCACCCTACTTTTTATTTTCTTATTGAATGTCCTTTGGAAGTTAAATGAGTGTTGACTTTAAAGAAGATAGTCTATTCCATATAGTCAGTAAAGCACAATACCTGGAGGATCTAGTTTGTTACAGAAGTCAGTGTCACAGCACTCAGAATACCACTGTTTAGTGCCGATATTCACGGACCCACTCTGACAGGCAGGAGCACAACCTTTATACTTTTTTATAAGAGTAGTTTCACCTAAAGCAGAGGAATGATACAGGAATGAGCAGTTCAACTGCACAGCAGAAATCTATATACAATACTAGATATTCTATGCTTACAACCATAAATTCTATTTATGCATTAAATATACTTCTTCTTTCCACTGTATCAGCATCGCAGTCATTTCTAACAGTAATTTACCATCCGTCACACTGGACTTACCAAATGCATTTATCAATAGTGAATTCAGGCAATTGGATCCTTCGCATTTTTCTCTTTCACTGCTACAAGTCGACTGACCCATGCACTTATAGCAGACTAGAGAGTGTCCTTTAGTAATTAAAAAGAGAGAGAGAGAGACAGTTAGAGAGACATTAATGATCTGCATCTGTACCTAACAACATCAAAAGCAAACACTATACGTCTCTGTACCTGCAGTGAAAAGAATGAAGAGAAGAAAAACTGAGATTTGCAGATCCATCTTTGATCGGCAGGTGAACATAATAACGTACCTGTTTCAGTGCTCATTTTATAGCTTGTCTGAAGGGGAGGATCTTCATGAGAAAATTAGGTGATGTCACCCAGCAGGCACCGGACTCCAATATAACGTCAGATTGACGTTGGACCACTACGTCGGATAGACGTTGCATTTTGGTTGAAAATGAAAATCTGGTTGACGTCATAACCAAACGTCAGACTGACGTCAATCTCCAACGTTGGTAAGACGTTGCATTTTGGTTGAAAATGAAAATCTGGTTGACGTCATAACCAAACGTCAGACTGACGTCAATCTCCAACGTTGGTCAGACGTTGCATTTTGGTTGAAAATTTAAATCGGGTTGATGTCAGAACCCAACGTCAGACTAACATCAATCTCCTACATCGGAGACATTGCGCTTTGATGGAAAATAAAATCAAAATCGGTATCTGTCAAAAACCAACAACAAATTGTCAAGCTGTCAAATTCCAACTTTAAAGAAAGATATGGTTAGTATGGATTTTGGTGGCATGACATTAAACCTTCAATTTTGTTGTAAAATAAAAATCAACATTCAGAGAGAAAAAACAACAACAAAAACATACCAAGAAACTCTAACAATAAGATCAGAGAGAGATCAAGATCCAATGTGAGACTACACCAAATTATTAAATTTTAAGACATTAGCGAAAAGAATAGTTTAACTTAATTTGAAAATGGAATTTACAAATGTTTGGTGGTTTTATCAGAAAAATGACAAAGAGATAAACTGGATTATAACAAATATGATTTATTTATTTGTTTTATTATTAACATTATTGGAACAGAACATTTTCAAAATAATTTAATTTTAACACCAACCTTATTGGAACTGAATATTTTTCAAAACATTAACATCAGTTTTATTCACAGCTTTTTTTCCTGCCACCTCCACCCACCCTGTCTGGGGCATATTTTAAACAAAAGGCGATGGCCGCTGCAATATTTGCCTCCGTCTCTTTTGATGTTTTCTGGACACTCTCTGTAAGAAATATTTGAAAATGAAAATTCATAAGAAATATAGGATATGATGCACTACAGTAAACATTGAATTTAAGCATTAACTACTTCTATGCCTTCCACAGAGTATATTTAGACCACATAAATTATTGATTGGCTTTAAATCAGTTCCCGAGAAAACAAGAAATATCTACCTTAGCTTTAAGAGCCATGCATATTTAACATTCCTGATTGTACATGCAAGTCATCAACATATCAGTATGGATGCAAAAACAATTGTTAGAGTTCTGAACAATAAAGATTTCAAACAGAAAGGTAGGCTGGCAACAGGAATGACCTGCCAATTAACAAATAGCATATATATGAACGTTTGTGTGCGACAGATGAGTAACTCTGAAAAATTGTTTAGACAAGCCCACAGAGTTACCGCAGTTTCACTAGAAAACAATAAAAAACATTACGCTAAAACAGTGCAGTGTTGATCACAGCTGACTACAATATGTGGTTACTGGTTTCACAGTGATGCGACACTAATATTTTTATTATTTATTTATTTATTCATTTTTACCTGTGACAACAGTGTACAGATTGAGCTTGGTGAAAGCAAGCTTCCCCTTCCCCCCCTTCATATTGAAACGGGCCATGACCTCGTTTGTCATCAACCTGTGGATACAAGAGTAATGCCCAAATAATTAATTATACATGAGACATTATGAGGCAGATGTTATTGTTTGTGTAAGGTTCATCATATCTAGTATAATGCAGATATCATAAAGGCCCTCCGTTTGGTGCTAGATTAAAAGTCATGGGCTCACCCAAACTGGCAGGTTTTTATCTTATTGCAGAACAACTGATATTGTGCAATTTCAAAATGTAAAACCAGCATCATTTCAACAACTTGGCCTGGAGTTAATGCTAGAAGTCAGTAAGAATGTGAATATATAGAAAAATCTCAAAACATTTAATTAGGTTTGTTATATATATACACAAATAGAGAAGTAAAACAAAAAAGGCAAACTAACAACAATCAGGTGAGCAATATATGGCTATTAGATGGTACCAAAAGCAACGTGTTGGGATATATTTTACACTATGAATTCTGTTATATTACCAGTCTTCAATAATTGTATAAGGAGTTGGCAACACAAGCACATATTTGCAAACAGGGCTTGACATTAATACAGCGTTGTCCTGTATGTAAGCATTCTGAATCACGTTCTGTATTAAATCAATATAAGCAGTGTTTGTCCCAAATTATAGCCTTTTACAACTGTAAGTTATTTTGACTTGAGCTTAAAATCATTTAATGAATTTGAATCAGCTTTGCATATTTGACAAATGTGCTCAAAATAGCAGATTAGGAAATAGGTAGGGAAAAAATAAATGTGAAAAAGTTGTGTGCGCAACTGTTATGGTTGCTATGTAACATGGCAGAGAGATGGTCAAGGTGGATAGGTCCAATAGATTCAACAAAGAATGAAATTTGAATCAACATCAATGGATAATATGGATGGATTATTTAATAAATGTTTATCTGAGCAGATGATCATCTCACATCAGGTCTTGTAGTTTCTTTCTCACTTGCAGCATGCAGAACAGTATACTGACAAGTATTGGTGGGCGGTATGACCAAAATTCTTTTTCACAGTATGAGTAATTTTATTTCACGGTAACGATATACATTACAGTATAGTTATTAAGTAGGCTTTTCTTTTTCTTTTTCTTTTTAAAGCTTATTACATAATGTGGAGATTAGTTAATTGAAAATGTATCTGAGAAATAACCCCCCAAAACAAAATTTAATGCAATTATAGTGTTAAATGAGAAAAGCACCAAACATACATTACAAAAAGTAGTTTTAGAAATATGCTTTATAGTTTGATTACCATCATTCTTCAATATATATATATTTTTGTGTGAACTTTATTTTGATACCTTAATTTTTTTTTTTTTTTTGAAGACATAGTACTCCATAATAAACTAGAACTGCCACAAGGTGGTGGTAAATGCCTTATTGCGCAAGTCACTCAGTCATTCATTCATTCCTTTATTTGATTATTTCAAACGGCTGATTCATTCAGGAATTAAGTAATTACTCTTATTTGACCAGTTAATCACTAGTTCAGTCGATTCAAACAAAACAGATTCATTTAGAAACGAAACAGCATTGTATGTTTGAAAATATAAAACAATTTTTTCCGTATGTGAGTATGTGAGTTAGCCACACCCACTTATTTACATGTTGCGGTATACATGTTATGGTGGACATGTTATACTATGGTTACCTCATACCACTTAGCCATACTGACAAGAAAATTATTTTGGACATAATGCAGACCTGTATCATCTTCCTGTCATAGACTAGTTTGGCATTTGGCAAAACATAACGTGCTTTTCCAAATTAAATCATGAATGACTGACAAGCAGAAGTCTGCAGCATCAGGTGCTCAGTTTTTATTAATTCTCAGCATTGAGAAACTAGCCTACATGTGTTACATTACAGTTTTCACAACTAAAGTATCTAATTATGTTACGTTTATTTTTTATGAAAAGTAGAATGTTAGTTATGGATTAAAAGTAGCTACCGTTGGCTCATAAGACTCAAATATAAATTATAACTGTAAAATAAAAGTACTAGGTTTAAATTTTGTTATAGATAGATAGACCCAGAGTGTTTTTTGCTACTATCAAATTCAATGTGGACCAGCAACTGTTTGGCTACATTCTTCAAAATATCTTATTTTGTGTTCAGCACAAGAAAGAAATTAATACAGGTTTAGGACAACGTGACAGTGAGTAAATAATGACAGAAATTACAATTTTAGGGTGATCTATCCCTTGACAGCAATGACAGAAGGCTGCATGTTTAATAGACCTACTGTCCCTTTAATATATACGTTTTTCTCTCAACTGTTTACTTCCATTATAGACCTAACAAACTTGAGTCTACATGTAAACCTTGTGTTTTGACAGTATTAGTGCAAAAGATAAATTAGTTCAATAATCAGGCGCTGTTTGACAGTCTTTAGCGTGCGCGATTCGGGTGAATGTGGCACTCAGAAAAAGCACAGGTCAGACCAGCGCGCGAATGAAACATTTAAAAGCACATGCAAATAATGAGAGAGTAACTCCTGTGAGAGTAACTCTACCGCTGAGTCAACACTGATGTGAATGCATGTGGTGTTGTATAGTATACGACGGAGGCGCCAGAACTACAGCTGATTGAATGTGCGCTGTAGCACGATACAACAACATTTCTTCAAAAGCAGATCGTGGAGACATATTTTATTGTCCGCGATCAAAAATCATCATATAGCACACCCCTGATAGATAGATAGGTAGATAGATAGATAGAAAACTGTCAAGCAGTGTTTCCTCCATAACACTTGATAAAAGATAGTTAACTTCAACTTATCTGACAATATCAAGTGGCAGATGTAATAAGACATGATTCTGCTGAGGACTGCTAATATAACAACTTACTTCTCCATGACCCTCTTGACATTGTCCTTCAGGTGCATCCCTCCAACATTGGACAAGCTATCAATCTGAAATCATAGGTAAAGTATTTTAGTTTAACCACAAAAAAGGTTAACAGTGTTCAGTACTGTATGTCTCAACACATCACATTATAAAAATTACGGTATGCAGATATTGTCATGGTTTCCTTCTGTGGCAAAACAAGGAACAAGGAGACAAGGGTAAAAGTCAAAGAAACAGTCTTTAATCTTCTCAAATGGAGTAACACAAGCAGTGTTGCCAACTGCTTTCAACTGAAAGTAGCTAAAACTGGTAGCTAAATGTCACTAGATGACATCATAATGGTAAAGTCACTGATCTATATAAAGATGAATATAGATTAATGGGCAAGATAAAAACTTAAATAAGGTTTGTTCAAGAAGTTGCTATATTTGTCCCTGAACTTTTGAGAAAAAAAAAAAAAAATCTTAAAAGGGGTTGAGAAGTAGCTAAATAGGCAACACTGAACACAAGACAGGCAGAGAAACACAACATCGACATTAACACCAGACGCTGGACAGTGGAAACACAAGGTTTAAATAACAAACTAAACAAGGTTATTAATCAAACACCGGTGGAACTGAATTAACTAAATGAGGACTTAACTGGAAAAGGAAAACCAAATACGGGCATAAGGGAACAAGAGGGAGAACTAAGTCATGGGGAGCACAAAGACAGAAAACACACACAGACAGTCCTAAGGCATGACAGATACGAAAAGGTATAATCTTACCAGTCTCAGCTTCTCATCCAAGCAGTTGAGGGATTTATCAAGGATGTTAAGTTCCTCAACAGTTGAGGACTGGGCAGGAATCTTTGAGACAGTATGCATTTCTGAATCCCCCACACTTTTCTTTAATGTGCGGATGTCTTCACGGATTTCAACAAGCATCTCCATTACTTTTCTCTGGAATTCTAAGACACAGAAGCCAATGATAATCATAATAAGAAACATTATCAATGCACAATTTCACCACTACAATTACAACAATCTACAAATTTAGTTCACCTTTTCTTTAAAGTCTGAAATGCAATCATTATCTGGATGTTATAATATCACATAAGTGTCTGTGCTGATGGCCTAGTGAGGCTAGTTTGCTATGATAATTTTATTCCATACTCAGTGAACAAATCTAAGCATTCAGCAGATAAGCCTACGAACAATAGAATTAGTGCCTCATACAGCTGCCATGTGTGCATATTGGGGAGTGAGGTGAAGGAGATTTCCCCCAAAACAAAACAAATGGCGCCGCCTTTACTGCCCTGACTCCTGAAAATCTTTTTCATTCCGCGTTGCTCTATCAACCTCTAGGTGGATCCGCTCCTCTTTTATCAAAGAGATGACAGTCTGTACTTCCTCACCAGACCATGAAATAGCCATTTTTTGGTTGTTTAAAAAAGGTGTGCTCATTCAAAACATTTGCGTTCGATCCTTCGCTGGCTGTGCAGATTTAAATCTAGCGGGTATGTTGTGACTCGTGTCACAAGTTCAATGGCTGACGATTTTCTCCGGCCAATCAGTGATCAGCAGAGTTTACACGTCATGTTTTGGTAATGGTACGGTTCGCTTGGAACCTCAGCCAAGGTGGTACTGAAAAAAGTACCAGCAGAAGAAAAAAAAAAGACAACAGTAGGCTACAAGGCTGCAGAAGAATGCTAGAGAATAATCATTTTCCCGTCGGAACGCGTTCAGCTGGGCTGAGTGGTAAAAGAACCTGCTGCATCCACTCCCTGGATTTAATAGGGGAAACTGCGAAAACGCGAATAAAATAAACAATTACACTTAAGGTTGGGCTCGAAAGTGTTCCTTATAACATGTCAAAGAAACTTATTGACATGCAGACATTTACATGTGCCTGATTTCGACGCCGGAGAAACACATAAAACTAATCAGCCTGTGAACTTTTTATACAATGGTAGGTCTAAATCGGAGTGATCACTATGTAGCCTATATATCATCCAGCCAACTTGTCTGTTTATTTAAAAACACCCAATTATGCAGAATAAGATGGTAAATATTTAATTTAGTTGTAAACACAATATAGGCCTACAACAATACAATTTATAGGGTAGGCTATGATTTAAAATATTGAAGTAGCAATAAATTGGCTTGATTTGATTGAAGAACTTGTGGATTTTTTAAAAGATAGGGAAATACAAAGAAGGAGTGAAGCCCAGACCTGGTAAACAAATTAAATTTGTTTTAGTTTATCTATGTTTGGAGCCCCGCATATGACATGCATGCTAATTCGTTCCCTCGTTGTATAAATCATGCTTTATAAATCGAGGGAACGAAATAGTAAATCGTGCGCACGATTTATCCTATTTTTTCCTGCATGTCATGTCCGGGGCTCCGTAATATGGGAGTAGAACACAAGAGAAAAAGTCCATGCTGCAGCACCTGTACTCGCAGCGCCCTCTTGTGGCCTTGAGTTGCTTTTACATATTTATCACCTTTACTCTCCTTTACCTGTAGAGGGAGCACAAACATTAAATAACACTTTATTCCAATAGTCCACTTTAGACATTCTACTAACTTTGCAACTGCATGTAATCTAGCAGTCTTTAGAGTATATTTGATGCTCCCCAAGACATTCTACTGACTATAAGTAACTTTGCAAGTACACGTCACTATTCTACTAACCTAACAGTAGTTGCAAATTATTAACATGTAATGTAGTTTCAAATGAATGAGAGTCAGTTGACATGAAATTGCAAAGTTAGCCTACTTAAAGCTAGTGGAATTTCTAAAGTGGACTATTGTAATAAAGTGTAACCCTCACCCAGTTCCCCTAACCAACTTTCATCTTGGCACAGCAGCAAATGTCACACTCACAATACACTAAAACTAACAAAAACATGTCTCAAACCAAGTCATTCTTCCATAACAGAAACAAAGGTTGTGTATTTCAATTTGGTATTACTGTAGAAACATAGCAAATTGTTGTCTTCAGTTTTATTATTATTATTATTATTATTATTATTATTATTATTATGTTATTGTCTTGAACATAAGTTTAACAGATTTGAAAAAATATATATATAGTTAAGGATAGCTCTTCATTGGCTCATGATTAATTCATACAGTGCCATCCACAAATATTGGCAAACTTGGTAAATATGATAAAAGACGGCTGTGAAAATAAATCTACATTATTTATCCTTTTGATCTTTCATTTAAAAAAAAAATCTAAAAAATCTAACCATTCATTGAAGTAAAACCATTGAAAGTGGGGGAAATACCTTTATTAAATAAATGTTTTTCTCCAACACATGTTGGCTACAATTATTGTCACCCCCAGAAACTATTATGAGTAAAATATCTCTGAAGTAACATCCCATTCATATTTACATTTTTTAGCATTCCAGTCAATTAAAGATGTTACAAATCTGCCTGGAAGAGGATGTGTGTCTATATCGTCCAAATGCACAGAAAGGAGGAGAGTTTGAGTGGACAAAGACTCTCTAAGGATCACAGCTGGAGAATTGCAGAGATAAGTTGAGTATCAAGTCTCAGAAAGCCTAAAAAAATTACCAAAGAGCACCCACAAGTTGTTTGAGAGGGTTTCAAGAAAAATCATCCAAAAACAAACTCCAACATATTCAGCTGTCAGACAAGACTGGAAATTCAAAAGGGACCGGCTTCAATAGTCAGATGAAACTAAAAAAAAAAAAAGCTTTTTGGCAGAAAACCCACACATATTACAAACCCACAATAATATTATAAAAGTTTGACATGTTGCCATGGCAACAGTATTTAAGATATCAAGAATCCTTTGACAGGTCTATATCTGCCTTGTCTTAATAGCATTCTGATGAAGACTGATCAAATTGGGTAAAAGTAAGAGTGGGATTTCAATGCATTTTGAAAGTGACACACTTCCTGCTGCCAGTTGGTGGCACTATGACTTTGACTCACAATAGCCATGTCCATGTGATTAGGCTCCTACAATTAACACACAGCTGAAGTTTCATCCAAATCAATTAATGTATGCAGAATTATAACAGACTTTCTGTTTCCTTGGGTTTAAACAACCCTAAATAGCTGGACTTCCTGTTGGGTTGGCTTATGACTTTTGGCGTGTGAAATTTGTTTGGCCCCATGAGATCTGTAACTGTATGAAGTTTGGTTCTGTAGGTGAAAAGGGATGCGCTACAAAGCCCATCAAGTACAACCATATAAAAGGGTGTGCCACAGCTTGTGGCCCTGATGGCCGAACGATTTCTACGAGTGTACAAAGTTTCAAGAGTTTTTGAGCATGTTCACGGATCCAAAAATGCCTAAAATGTTGGGGGGGAAATGTACCTAAGGAAAACAATGATAAAAGGAAAGAAAAGTGCAAAACAAGTAAGGGAACATACATAATAATACATTTTTCTTCTGAACATAAATTTTATTAATTCACTTTTGTAAAAAAATAAGGTATGATTTGAACTTCTGAACTTCTTTACAGCATGAAAATCTTTATTAAATATGACCACAAGGACAATGTGATGTTTTTTAATATTTTGTATTTTTATTTCATAAATTGTCACATCAGAATTTCAGATCGTACAGAGAAAATACAAGCTCTATATTCAGTACAGTGTGTCTGATCGTAGGATGAAGAGCTGCTGGATTCAGTGCAGCAGGAAGTAGGAGAGCAGAGAACAGCAGAGGAACAGGAAGCTCTGGGAGACACTCTGAGCACCGTTACACAGGTTCCCCTCACAACATAAGAAGCTCGCAAAACCACTTACTGATGCTGTGGCATCACAAACTGATTTAGAGGCACAGCCTTTAACAACAGCTGACTGGCCACCATAAGCCACTGATGAAAAGAAAGAAAACAAAGGTTGATTCAGTTTAAGCTGGACATTGGTATGTGATGTGTATCAAATGTTTAAACCTAAGAGAGTTTAAAGGATCATACACGTGGCGCAATGCAAAACTAGGTGCAATGCACGCTTCACTCCTATTAGTTATGAATGGAAGAAAATGCAATGCACAGTATGGCAGAATAAGTCCTGCCTTCTAAGTAAAAGAGCCAATCGCTGATTGATAAAGTCATAGCATTACTGCAGCAATTGTTAGAAGCTCCAGTTCCCATAGAAACCAGAGACTCACGTTTAGGACTGCACATGCACATCGGCTTGACTATAGCCTGAATAAAATAAAATAAACTTTTTTAACGCTGTTTGTGCATAAGAAATAACATTTATGGCACAGTTCATGTCAGAGTTTGTTGTTGATTTGAATGTTATTTAATTGGGAGTTTGCCAAGCAGTTTTTGAGATTCCAGGATTCCCCCATTCAAATAGACTTGGTCTTGGATGCCCGAAATAGCTGCCCGGAGGCGTTGCAAATATGGCCGGAAAATACTTTCCTTGAAAGGGACTTTTGTAATAAGTGCCTTTATGCGGGTGCACAACGCTTATTCACAAACAAACATTTTTAAATATTAAAAATAAAAGGATTCCTCTCTGTAGTAGTATTTATTTTTTCCGCTTGCAAATTCTGCCATGTAAAAAGCGACTCAGCGA
Source organism: Megalobrama amblycephala (assembly GCF_018812025.1). Lineage (NCBI taxonomy): Eukaryota > Metazoa > Chordata > Actinopteri > Cypriniformes > Xenocyprididae > Megalobrama > Megalobrama amblycephala. Next base: position 67,983 of record NW_025953346.1, read on the forward strand.
TGGTGCAAGTGCAACTGGCTTTTAAAGGTAATGGGAGATGAGACTCTGATTGGTTTATTGCACGTTACACCCAAAACACACCCATGACTCATTAAGAGACTACAACCCTTTTGGACCATGCATGCGCCTGGTGTGCCGACCATTTTTTCCATCATTAAACTAGCACCATACGCTTCAGACCATAAGCTTAGATCGTTAAAATAGGGCCCAATGACTTTAATCTCCTTCCTTTTTCAGTTTCTCACCTGTTGCTTTAATGCAGCGGTCTTCAGTCCCTAAACAGCTCACTGTGTTTGAGCAGCTCTTCCCATCACAATAGTAACATTTCTTTCCATTCGGGACAGGCTCTACAGAGGGAAACAAGTATTCTTTTATTTTATTTTCTGTACAAAAGATATAATGAAACACTCCTTTAGCAGGCTCCATTCAATCAGTTCATGACAGACAAGACACACCTTTTTATTTTCTGATTGAATGTCCTTTGGAAGTAAAATGAATGTTGACTTTACAGAAGACATTTATCTGCACATTGATTATTGAAGTACAATACCTGGAGGATCTTGGGCGTTACACAAGTCTGAGCTACAGCAGGAAGTAGTCGTCTTTGAAATGCCAAAATTCATGGACACACTTTGACAGGCAGGAGCACAATTTTTAATTGTCCCTTTAGAAGTACTGCCACCTAAAGAATATAAACGATACAGGAAAGACCAGTTAAACTGGAAAACTGATTTATAAATATGTTCAAATGTAGTTTTTATTTCAAACATTTTTTTAAAACGTAAATCATAATCATTATAAAAAACAAATTAAATATCAGAAATCTATGTAGAATATTTTGTGATTAAAATGGTAAATTCTGCCATAAAAACAAGTAAATTATAACAGCATCTCCACCAGTCAAATATAACAATAAATTTCAAATCATATTGGACTTACCATCTTGTTTCACAGCTGTTGTACTCATGCACTGAGAAAATCCACTAGGACATGTTTTTAACGTCTGATCTGCACAAGAACCCGTCAGACTCCATACACTCATAACATCTTAGAGAGTGTCCTTTAGTAATGAAACAGAGACAGTGAGTGAGAACATCTAATGATCTGTATTAGTAATCAAAAACATCATAAACATTATTTGTCTTTGTACCTGCAGTGAAAACAACGAAGAGAAGAAAAACTGAGATTTGCAGATCCATCTTTGATCAGGAGGTGAATGAAATAATGCATCTGTTTCAGTGTCCATTTTATATCTTATCAAAAGGGGAGGGTCTTTATGAGAAAATGAAAGAAAATGAAACAGAAACTTAAGCTTAAATAATTTACTTGCCAGTTAATGATAAATTATGATTTAATATGGAAACTACAATATGTACTAGGTTTACTTAAACCAACCTTCATAAAGGGATAGTTGAACCAAAAATGAAGATTCTGTCATCATCATGTCATTCAAAACATGTATGACTTTCTTCCGCAGAACACAAAAGTAAGGATTTTGAAAAATGTGTGTATGCTTGTCCATAAAATGAAAGCCAGTGGGGTTTAATGTTGTTTAAACATTAAAACATTCTTTAAAATATATTTTTGTGTTCTGCAGAAGAAAGAAAATCCACACATAATTCATACGTTAGTGAGTATGGAATGTTATTAAGAAACCAGGTCAAGACTAGTTCTGTGAGCTTTTCACTTAAATATACTTTATTGTTGCAACGTTAAAGAATTAAAATAAGTGCAGTTCTGTAGTATATGGTACAACTACACACTGTGAGTCATGATGAATCCTGTTTAAACGAGGCTTCGTTGCATCATAATGTTTTAAAACATTTTGAAATTTAAATGGTTCACCGCTGGGGGCGATCTCTGATCAGTTTCATACATTTGTAGACATTTACTATTAGACATGGAATAATAGCCTAGTAGGCTAATAGTCTGGCCTGTTTAGCTGAGCCATTCATGGAACAAACAAAACAAGCCCTGAAAATTGTCACGTAATGTCTAATCTAATCTTTGTGTGCATGTTTGGTTGCATTTACACTGTTCTGACCAGCAGGGGAAACCAGCGAGTGGCGTGTCGAACGCTTCGAAACGGTGAATCATTTTGCGAATCAATTGATTCAACTGATTCGAAGCTTTGAAAAGCTTCGTTTCTCGTATCACTATTTCAAAACAATTTTAACCATAACTTTCGTTTTCTCTGAACTCATGAATCACGAGCCTTTAGCCCTCTACCGCACAGCGTTGCCCTCAGGCAACGGAAAGTTTTCTTAAGCCCTATGTTGCGTACATTTTTCTTTAAATGATTACAACCAGTTAGAAAAGTCGAGAAACCAAACTAAGGTGTGGGAGGCACTATCAAGCACCCTTTAAAAGTGGGACGTCCTGTTCTGACACATGTTCACAGGAGCACATGGTGTGAGGAGAAGGCAAGATTATTTGCATTAGTAGCCTAATCTTATTTAAAATGACATGAACTGTACATACAAAATATGTGTATATGAATACACATATAGAGAAGCCTTTTGTCAGGTTTTATGAAGTTTTTATTTATTTTATTTTGCATGTTCAGAAATTCTTTTTGTTGCCTCAGAGCAACGTTTTGCGATAAGGGGTAGGCTACTTTTCGAGGATATTGTGGACAATACCTTAAATTGGCCATAATGTATTACAAGAAGGGAAGATACAGGGTTCCTGGTATGCAGGAAAACCCAAAGTGATGTGCAAAAATTGTAACATAGGCTACACCACTATTTCACAGCAGAGAAGAACTGCTTTTTGAAGTTTTGTGCAGAGTGAAATCTTATTACATGAAGTACATTATATGGCATAGCACACTACATGATACAGACCTATGCATGTATCAAATTCAATATCTATCAAGTGTTTTTCCCTTTTTACTTATTATTTCTTGATTTTTTTTTTTTTTTTTTTTTTTTGATGACAATTTTCTAAAATATTTTGGGGTTGGGGGAGAGTGGGGGGCAAAAAGTTTTTTTTTAATCAATAAAATGTTTCCAAATGAACCAAAAAATGATGTGGAATATTTTTTTTCGTGTGCCATCAACATGTGTGCAGTAGAGGGTTAATGACCTTGAAAACATCAGAAGGAGTTTAATCATTTTCATTACAATTTCAAGCACATGACTAAAATTTGCATGAAGAGTAGGCTAATATGATTTGAATATGATTTTTTTTTTTTTTTTTGTCTGGCCCAAAATAAGAAAAATATAATATCCATGCCTTTTCCAAGCTGCTTAATGGTTTCTGGAGCCTGTTATGGTACAATATATTTATCTTTATTTATTTCTCTTTATTCATCTTATTGTAGGTTTTTAACATAAGAAAGCAAGGAGTAGCTACAAAAGCAAAAATAATAGCAAATAATAGATAACATCAAAATAAATAAACACATTAAAAAACTGAAAAGTGGGCTAACATAAAGCATAGAAATTTTAAAGGGTATTATTATTATTTGCGAGGATCATATGCAGCAAAACTATTTTTCTCTTCCTTAAATGTTATTAGATCATTTGTGTGAAAGGATGTTGTCCTTTAATACTGAGATTAAAAATAAAATACAAGGCAGCTAGAGGGACCTACGGAAGCCCTAAACGGCCATGAATTATTATTTTTTTTCTATCTTGTTTTCTTGTGATCACGACTTAAAGGTGCCCTAGAACTGAAAATTGAATTTACCTCGGCATAGTTAAATAATTAGAGTTCTGTACACTCAAAAAAATGATTCTAGCTGCTTGTTCAGTTTATTTAAATAAAATAAGCTGAACCAACACAAATCTTTAGTTTTTTACTTAATTGGCATTTGCACTCAATTGTATTATGTTAAATTAAATTAAATTTGCAAAATGTTAGGTTAACCTAAACCATTTGTGTTGGGACGACATGAATCATTTATGTTGCATTGATTGAAACTGGGCAGTGGATTTCTAGTTCCCAGCATGCTTTGCGTAGGGATAGATCGGGACAGTAAATGTTGAACTTAAGTGCTGTTTAATGTGTTTTTTAGTAAAGGGAAATACCTTTTAAAGTTTGATGTTCAGTTATATTTGACATTTAAAAGAGTTTGTTATGTCGATTTTTTTGAGGTTACCATTATGCTGAAGTGTAGACCTTGCGGTTAGGCTATGGGTGTCTACATGAAATAAATCTATGTTGTTTTCAACAAGCTTTAACTGTGCTAAAGCCAGTGATGAGAAGTTCTTTACCTGATCATTACTTGCATGCTATAAATGTTACTTAGCATATGAAAAAGTGTTATTTTAGTTTAGTTTTTTATAGAAATATAAATAAATTAGTTTGAGGGCCAGCACATAATTTACACAGTCTACATATGGTCATCAGCTTTATTCCTCTCAACGGTCATGAAACATGTATGTCTGTGTACAACAGCTATTCACAACCTAAGCACAAGCACACATCTTCACCACGATGGTAACAAAAAAAAAATAATATATATATATATATATATATATATATATATATATATATATATATATATATATATATATATACGCTACAAACTCTTTTAAATGTTCAAAATAACTAAACATTAAACACTTAAACACTAACAGGTCTTTCCATTTCCTTAAAAGTGCAGAAAACTTGAGCAACACTGCACAAGGTCTCAGTCTGAATTGCAATAGCACTGGTTGGATCAACAAGAATGAATTATGTTCAGGAAACATTCACAGAATATGTCAAATGAAACTGGTGTGATCTCATTCAATTAGGATGAATTTTACTCATCAGTACAATTAACCTAGCTTAAGTTCAAATAAATCAGTTCAACTGTGTGGAAATAGGTGTCATAATTGAATTAAGTTAGACCAACAAGTTATTTTTTTGAGTGTACAAGGAAATGATATACAGAGAGTCTCAAACACTATTGTTTCCTCCTTCTTTTATTTAAATTTGATTTGTGCAAAAGACCTCTGAAGAGCAGGCGAATCTCAACATAACACGACTGTGACGTAACAGTCGGGATCATTAATATGTACGCCCCCAACTTTTGCATATGCCAGCTCATGTTCAAAGCATTAGACAAGCCAGTATTAACATCTGGAGCTGCACAGCCGAATCAACAGATGTAAACATCACTGTGTTTAGAAAATGTAAACATCCAAATAAATACTATACTTACATGATCTGATATGCTGCATGACGAACACTTTGTAAAGATCCATTTTGAGGGTTATATTAGCTGTGTGAACTTTGTTTATGCAATGTATTATAGAGTCGCGAGCTTGGGGGTGGGGAACGCAAAGCATTTAAAGGGGATGCGCACTGAATCAGCTCATATTTAATGATGCCCCAAAATAGGCAGTTAAAAAATTGAATAATAAAAAGTCTATGGGGTATTTTGAGCTGAAACTTCACAGACACATTCAGGGGACACCTTAGACTTATATTACATCTTGTGAAAAAGGGTTCTAGGGCACCTTTAAAGTACACATTAAATCAAAATTGAACTTATTTATTTTGTTAGCTCAAATTGTTAGTTTTGTGGTGAACAATTCATCCGTGCAAGTCAATCCACACAAAAAAATTGTTTGGCTTCGTAATATTTAATCAAAATCTGAAAATGCTCCTCCCCTCTGCAACAGTGCCCCTACTCTAATGACATCAGTTTGACAGCTTGGGTTGAAAACGCGTAAACCACTCCCCTGCAACCATTAGTCTGCTATGAGCGAGAGATAGAGAGGAGGAGCGCTAAAGTAAAACTCTGCCCTCTATTCAATATTCCGTTTCACTTGGAAATACGTCACAACACTGGAGAAAAGACGTTTGCAACTTCCGATTCACGCGGACTTTAATCTCTGCTCTAAATTACACAAATGTGTCCAACAGGTGGCAGTATATTACCAAATATTACTGATGATGTGCGGTAAATATCCACTTTACTGTATTAGTTCATATTGGCCCAGATTGTACGAGTTTCGGATAGAGAGAGTTGTGTATTGTGTATCTTTAAGACTCTATTTTAATCATCGCAGTTTCAGTGCTCATTTACCTCACTATGTCACTCCAATGTATATTGATAAGAAATATGATTTATAGCCAGGGCTGAGGAGTAACGAAATACATGTAACGACGTTACGTATTTAAAATACAAAATTTGAGTAACTGTATTTCGTTACAGTTACATTTTAAATAGATGGTAATCAAATTACAGTTACATTCAAAAAGTATTTTAGATTACCAAAGTGATTACTTTGAATTTTAATGTCATTTATTTCATTTAATATGCTATTAATGTAAGCTGTTTGAGGTTTTTTAACCAATTGATGATTCAGTTGAGAAAAAAATAAATAAAAACGCGCACAGCCTGTTCAGATATTAGCAACCTGCAGAGTGCAGACATGCAGTCGCACCGAAAAAAATGGACGGGAAAACGGCATAATGCATTTCTCGAGTGGAAATTCAAAGACAGTTTTACGTTACTTATAAACATGAAAAAGGACGTACAGTAACAGCATAGTGCAATGCAAGCTATGTCTACGCAACAAAACTTCTATCGGCTTCACAAAGATTAAACATCTATCTGAAAAAGCATCTTGAGGTAGGCCTAAGCTGTTCTTGGTCTTTGAAAATGTTATTTTCCTTATTTACTCCTTTTCCTATTTACTCGTACGTTGAGCTTTGTATGGTTATCATTAGCCCACGTTTAATATTTATAAGAATTTATTAGGTCTTTGAAAATAACACAAAATCCTCATAGAATTAACATCCACTTAATCATGTGTTAAATAATGTTTTATAAATCCAATTTCTTGGTGTACTTTACAGACAAAATTTAAATCTTAATAATTCATTCCAAATGTTTAGGTATATGGCACGTACGCGATCAAGATCAAAAATAGAGATGCAGTAGTCCACTGGTCATAAACATTGGCGTGTTTAGGTTATTGGGGGCCCTAAGCAAATCTCCAGGAGGGGGCCCCGTGATCGCGTTCCCGGGGGTTTATCAGCTGGTAATTTTCAATGCACATTTTGTCACGGTGGCTCACACATGGAGACGAGAGACAGATCCAAGTGCAGGTGTTTTTATTAGGGTAATCCAAAATCGTAGTCCACAAACAAGCATGGGTCAAAAGCCAAGTAATCAGTCCATCAAAAACAATAACAAAACACGGGAACAGGAAACAACACAAACCGGGAATGTGAACTGAAAATTCCAGGATGTGAACAGAAACAGACAGGGTATAAATAGACAGACACTGATTACATAATACATGACAGCTGGTTGTAATGATGTGATAAAGGGATAATGAGTCCGGCAGTGCGTTATGGGTAATGTAGTGAATGCCATGGGTGGAAATGAGAGTCCGGAATGGAGTGCCCTCTAGTGGCTGAAAGGGCACTCTCACTGGTGATCATGACACATTTAAGAGGTTGTAACTAGGTCAAGTTCGTATTTTCACCCCATAATGGCGGCCGCGCTACCCGAGCGCCATCTAGTGTATCAAAAAGTATCAAAGTGTCACCTGCATTTTGGTAACAGCTCTGTTTATCATATTAGATACATTTGAGTTTGTTGAAAATAATATCATAACGTTACTCTGTGCATTCACTCGGTGGCTGCTGTTAGACACTGTTACACACTGCAGTAAGATAGATCGATTTTACAATATCATATTAAATGCTGGATGGCTTGTGTTGATAAATGACGTGTGTTGATTAATTTTAAAATGTATTTTATGATGGAAAATTTACTTTATTTTTATGAGTAAAAATAAAGCTGCATCTGATTATGCTATGTTAGCTACTTCACAAAATAGTGTTTTTCTCTGAGGCATAAAGCATGGTAGGCTACTCGCAGAAAATCAAGAAAATTGATTTAAACAATAAGACTAAACGTGATGAGCTATATAACAACAATTTGTTTTCTTTCTATAAATGTAACCAAACAGTTGTTCCCTTGTATTTTAAAGGGATAGTTCACCCAAGAATGAAAATTTGGACATAGTGGTGTATTAGAGGTAAAAAATGATATAAATACTGTTCGGTTTCTCACACAAACCGATTGTTTCGTGTCTTAGGACATTAATGTGTCGTCACGAGCCGCAGGGTTTAATTTGGATTTGTCTAAGCAAGCTTTATTTACTCTTATAGATTGTGTCCCCATCCACTCCCATTATTTGACTGACAGATGGCTGCGGTTGCAGTTAAAAATCATCATTTTTGTTCTACTGAAGAAAAAATGTCACCTACATCTTGGATGTTCCGGGTGGTAAACAGATAAACATCAAATTTTCATTTTTGGGTGAACTATCCCTTTAAAACATGTAATATATGAAAGCATCTTTGGTGTTTCCATGGTTTCTACAAAATAAAACTGGAAACCGAGGGTAACGCGTGTATGACGCAATTGACAGGTGACTCATCACACGTCCCGGAGCCTTGGTTAAAATTGCGATTTTCTCACGATTTACAAATAATTGGAATTATTTGGGATATTGTAAATATTCAAGTGAACAAAATATATAACACTGGTTATATATATATATTGTTTTTTGTATATTTTACTGCACAATTCTTACATATTGTGCCATCACTTAAGTAATTGCTTAATTATCTGATTAACTTTAACTTTTCAGTGTTACTTTAACACTATTTAGAGAGGGACCATATGTACTCTGAGCAGAGTTGATTTAACTCTGGGAATTTTACTGTGCTGTTAGACAGGTTGGAAGGCCACAGGTAAATTTATTATAATGGGTTTCTGCAAACTGTCTATAATTAATGTTTTAAAAAATATCAGTTTCATAGGGCACGTACACTGTAAGTTTCAGGAGTGACAACCGCATTTAAATGCGGGAGTGAATCCCCTAAATTATCATTATGTGTGTATGGAATACGACTCACTCTTCGAAAATGCGTTGATTGACAGCTTAAAAAACGTCATTAACAACTAGTTGTTCAGTTCGGTTCCGTACACACTGCATAGAATTTCTTGTAAATGCGGTTGTCACTACCTGTATTTTTCGGGAGTTAATTCGGTTGTAGAATGCGGTTGTCACTACCTTATTTTACTGAACTGTGTGTGTACAGAACACGATTAAGCACTAAAAGGTGAACTGACAACCAAATTTAGCTGCAGTGTATACGTGCCCATAGAGACATCAGTACTGGTGAGTATTGGTGAGACTGGCCTTCATTCATAAAAAAGGCCATCAAACAAATATTTCAAATATAGGTTACTGTGTTTAAGTTGTTTCTTGTTCTCCACAAGATTTTTGTGTTTCAGAATGTCTCAAGACTGATCATCCATGATTTCCAAGAAAATGAAACTTATGGCTCTGTTTAAACAGGTTGAATCCCCTTAGGTGTTGGCCATATACAACTAACTGTAGGTATTGTGCTACTACTTAACTGCTTCCTGGTTTCTCAATAACTTCCCATCCTCCTCACTGAATGGTAACCCCTAAAGCCTTTCTAATCAAACTGAAATTTCTTTCTTCTGCAGAACACAAGCAGATATTTACTTTCTTCTGTTGAACACTTCTGTGTTCTACAGCGGAAAGAAAGTCATACTGGTTTTGAATGACATGAGGGTAAATAAAAGATGATATAATCTTTATTTTTGTGTGAACTATCACTTTAAGAATGGTTGGTTAGACCTATTCATTTATTGCAATTCCTTATTAAACCTTCCTTGATCTTTAATTGGCATCAAATTAAGTACATTTTGTAAGCTTAAGTTTTCAAGAAATGTCTATTTCTGTTAAACTTTCATTTTCTTCTGAAGATCCTCCCCTTTTGATAAGCTATAAAATGGGCACTGAAACAGATGTATATTTCATTCTCCTCCTGAATCAAAGATGGATCTGCAAATCTCAGTTTTTCTTCTCTTCATTCTTTTCACTGCAGGTACAAAGACAAATAGTGTTTGTGATGTTACTGAGAATAATAACAGATCACTGATGCATCTCTCTCTTTATTACTAAAGGACACTCTCTCAGCTGTTATGAGTGTATGGGTCTGATGGGTTCTTGTGCAGATCAGAAGTTAAAAGCATGTCCTAGTGGATCTTCTCAGTGCTCGAGTACAACAGCTGTGGTACAAATTGGTAAGTCCAATATGATTGAAATTAACTGTTATATTTGACTGATTGACTGATTGAAGATGCTGCTATTATTTACTGGTGCTGCAACAGCTACTCGTTTTTCTGGCAGAAATTGCAATTACAGTCACAGAATATTCTACATACATTATTTGATATTTAATCTGTTTTCTCTCAGATTATGATTTTGTATATACATTTTGACATAATTATAATGATATTTTCCATCAAAATAATGTGCAAGTTTAATTGGTCTTTCTTGTATCATTGATGTTTTTAGGTGACTTTAGTTCAAAAGTAAAGGCTAAAGATTGTGCTCCTGCCTGTCAAAGTGGGTCCTTGAACTTTGGCACTGTAAAGACGACTATTTCCTGCTGTAACACAGACCAGTGTAACCTCCAAGATGCTCCAGGTATTGCGCTTCAAGGATCATGTGCAAATAACTATCTTCTTTAAAGTCAACACTCATTTTACTATGACATTCAAATGACATTCAATCAGGAAACAAAACAGGGTGCTGCTTTCTGTCATGAACTGATTGAATGAAGCATATATAAAGGAGTGTTGTTTCATTAGATGCTGTATTTTATACAGAAAATTGTTTTCCTCCTGTAGATCCCTCTAATGCCCCCAATGGAAGGACATGTTACTCCTGTGAAGGACAGAGCTGCACAACCATATTGAGCTGTTACGGGGACGAAAGACCACTGCATTACAGCAACAGGTGAGAATCTGGAAAAGGAAGAAGATTAAAGTCATGAATCTTTTAAACTCTCTTAGGATTAAACATTTGACACGGATAAACCAACTTTTTAGCTTAGACTGAATCAACCTTTGTTTTCTTTCTTTTCATCAGTGACTTCTGGAGGCCAGTTCAGTTGTTGTAAAAGGCTGTGTGTCTAAATCTATTTGTGATGCCCCAACATTAGTTCCTGATCAATGCGAGCGTCTCATGTTGTGAGGGGAACCTGTGTAACGGTGCTTAGAGCGTCTCCCAGAGCTTCCTGTTCCTCTGCTGTTCTCTGCTCTCCTACTTCCTGCTGCACTGAATCCAGCAGCTCTTCACATCCTACAATAATACATATATCAAATCATCTATCAGAGGAAAATATTAGGCTTTCTTTAAGCCTTTGTCTTTGATAACAGGAGTGAGCGGGTTTTTCATGCGTACAGAATCCATAGAAGCAAACAATGTCTTTCTTTATTTTGTTCCAATGAATAAACATTGTCTCAAATCCACTTCCTGTCTCATTCCTTGATGTTGATGACACATTATAAAAAAATAAAAAAGGGAATTGCAACTTTTAAATCTCACAATTCTGCTTTATCTCAGAATTGCATGTAATAAAGTTGCAATTGTGAGTCATAAAGTCAGAATTTCGAGATATAAACTTACAATTGCAAGAAAAAAAGTCAGAATTGTGAGTTTATATCTTGCAATTCTGACTTTTTTTTTCTCAGAAAAAAAGATTCAATTGTCTTTTTAAATATTTTATTCTGTGGGAAACAATCATCCATCATAATCCACCTTCTTGCAAGCTACCCTGGTGAAAAACTGTGCTTCCCAATTACCAACAAGCACACTTGTTACCCAGGTTTTCTAAAATATACTGAGTCACAGCGCACCTCAGTGGACAACAAAAACTTTACAATACAACAAATGGCTCCTATAGTATTTTTTTTTTACTTTTAATATTGTAATGTACTAAGTGAAACGGTTACCTGAACCCACATGTTAAACTCCCTGAAAGAGTTAAAAGAAACACTGAATATGTCTGTTGAAATATTGAAAGAATTTCACAATAATGAACTTGCTCATTTTGAGTCTTTGACCCAGAAACACATGTAACACATGTCATATATTCCAAGAAAATGTCAGAGTGAGCGTGAGAGTTATCACCAAAATTAAACAAAAAGTATTAAAATGCAAATCATCATTACAAAGAATTGCATCATCAAACAATCGGTGTGGGACAAGCTTAAAGGATTAGTTCACTTAAGAATTAAAATTTCCTGATAATTTACTCACCCCATATCATCCATGATGTTCATGTCTTTCTTTCTTCAGTCGAAAAGAAATTAAAGGGTTAGTTCACTCAAAAATGAAAATTCTGTCAAGACCTTCGTTCATCTTTGGAACACAAATTAAGATATTTTTGTGCAATTTAACCAACACTTTCAAGGTCTAGAAAGGCAGGGTACTAAAGATTTAAAATAGTCCATGTGACTGCAGTGATTCAGCTTTAATTTTATGAAGCAGCAAGAATACTTTTTGTGAGCAAAAACAAAACAAAAATAATAACTTTATTTAACAATATTTTCTCTTCTGTGTCATTCTCAGATGGTGTTTACGTTCAGTGCTTCCAGGTTCTAGTCAACGGCCCGACACTGTTCACATGATCAGCACGACGCACGAGTGTGATGCTGATGCAGGAGCCGGACAAAAATTAGTAATTAATGACAAAATTTTCACCAACCCTTTAAGTGAATTTACTGAAGGCTATCAGGAAAAGTAACAAAGTTTACAATATGTATACATTCATTAATCTTATGCCTAACATGACGAAAATGTCTTTGTTAATGTCTCGATTACAAGCGAGATGATAAATATTATGAAGTTCAGTGTCTTTCAGGATACCTTCCGATGTTCATCCGTGTTTTCGTGCCGTGGGAGAGATGATCGGTTCACTCACGCTGGCTGAATGATTCAGTCAACAGGTTTTCATTCCATTGCATCTTCTCACAATGTAAATAGATGACAGCTAAAATATAAAAACTGTAATAACACTGATCAATTGCTGCAATGATGAATTGATGTTAACTCCGGACTTGCTTTTTTCTTTTTGGAACTGTTGCAACATGTTGTAAAATTTTAATACATTTTAAAACTACATTTAGCATTATTTATCACTAGATGGCAGCAGATCATCTTTTGTAGGGGAGAGTGCATATTTTGCATTTCCTTGAGTTTCTCAGAGACTGTATTGGAAAGCCAACATTTTAATACAATATACCCACATCTGTCAGCTACTCACCCACACTGCTGCAACACGTGTAGCCTACACACTTTATACTTGAATAGACAAAGTCAAATGTTGCTACTGACCCCAGGGAAAGTTAAAATGTAATAAAAATCATTCTTTAACATCATTTTAAAATGTATTTATTTTACTTGTGCACAGAAAGGATCTTCCCTAAGTTAAATCGTCTTGGGGAAATTGATGTTTAAACATTTAAGTAGTAACAACCAGGTTTTGGTAAATTAATACGAACTACAAAATATTTATTATTTCAACATAACATGTTGAAATTCGTTGTATTATTTTTATGTTGAAAAATGTTTTATTACATTTTAAACGTGTTGCAGTAGTCTGGGTGAGTAGCTGACAGAAGTGGTTTATATTGTATTAAAATGTTGGCTTTCCAATACAAACAGTCTCTGAGAAACTCAAGGAAATGCAAAAAGTGTTGCAGCCATCCCCACTCTCCCCCTACAAAAGATGATCTGCTGCCATCTGGTGATAAATAATGCTAAATGTAGTTTTAAAATGTATTAAAATTTTACATTTTGCAACATTTCCAAAAAGAAACAAGCAAGTCCGGAGTTAACATCAATTTATCAGTGCAGCAATTTATCAATTATTATTAAATTTTTTACGTTTTAACTGTCACCTATTTTTAATTTTTTTTTTTTTTTTTTTTTGAGAAGATGCAATGGAATGAAAACCTGTTGACTGAATCATTCAGCCAGCGTGAGTGAACCGATCATCTCTCCCACGGCACGAAAACACGGAAGAACATCGGAAGGTATCCTGAAAGACACTTCATAATATTTACTCCTGCATCAGCATCTCACGCATGCGTCGTGCTGATCATGTGAACAGTGTCGGGGCGTTGCGTTGACTAGAGCCTGGGTGCACTGAACGTAAACACTGTATGGGAATGACACAGAAGAGAAGATATTGTTGAATAAAGTAATTATTTTTGTTTTGTTTTTGCTCACAAAAAGTGTTCTTGTCACAAAGTCGAACTCCGTGGTTCCCTCCTCTGGCCATCGGAGGGAGCCCTCTCCCGCGTATTGACACATACATACACATACACACTACATTTCCCATCAGCCCGTACCTTAGACTCATTACTGCCACAGCTGTTACCCATCACCGGGACTATAAAGGACTCACTTGTCTCTCAGTCATGGGCGTAGGTTTGGTCTCAGCTTTGGTGGGGACACCCCCCCCCCCGGAATTCTTTTGTTGTAAGATACCAGTGATTTAATGGTGATTTCCTTTTTTATTTCAGACTGTTGGCAATACAGAATATCACATTACAGAAGTGAATCTACTTCATCTCATTATATTGTATCCTGAGTCAGGATTCCTGACCCCGATATACCATCCTGTATACTGTCCCTAAAGAGCTAGTATAACTGTATAATCTCAAAAATGCACTCTCAAAAAATAAAAATAAAAACCTGAGACTGTGTAATGCTGCACAACCAAACGTTTTATTAACAGAAATTATTATATACATTAGTATTTTAGACATTTGCTGTCTTTCCTGCATACAAAATGGTTAATTAATTTTGTATGGCTAGCAAGTTTAACCCTACTACCAGATAGTGTTATTGGATATTATCAATTAAATAATGATTCATTATATTTGAATAACCAACAGTGTTAACTTTTGCCTTTTTAACATTGCCAACACGTTTTTCCAGCACATGTGTCTAGCAATGTCAGTTCTTCATTAAACTGTGGGTGGTTTCCCTTTTATTTCTCTGCATGTATAGGGTAGGCTACACTCACAAATACATTACATAAACAGAATGTAGGAAACGAAAAATGTCTCAGATCCACCGTTTACGTTGACTGCAAGATTCTAAGTTAAGGTACAGGCTAATTGACATTCAGTTACTTGCTAACGTAGCATTCTATCATCCTGGGTAACACATACTATCACCAGTTAATACTATTTTCCACAGTAGAATCTGCATTTGAAAGCCTGGTCAGTCACTAAGTTACTGCTAGTTTATTTGTGTGGCTAGCTAGTTATTTTACCTACTTACACTCTGACTCTGCTTTATGAAAAAGCTTCTTCTTGGGTGGCATCTACAAAGTACAAAAAGGGGCAAAAAAACGGAATATTAAAATGTTTTTACTCTGGCCTTTGTATGTGGCAGAGAGACAGCCCTGGTAACTTACCGTCGGCGTCGTCAACATGCGCGCGCGCACACACACGCGCACACGGACCCGCTCGCTGCTAGTGCAAGCACAAAAGTAGTCCCGGCCCACGCGTGTAGCCTGTCAGATACCCCGCCGCCAATCAAATTACGGCGTTTCTTGTACTGTCGTCGTCCTGGCCATTAGAATCGATCCAAATAGCAGTGCAAAGATCCAAATAGCAGTTCAAATGAGCTTGCTAAATATTGGTGGGGACAAATTTGTCATCTCAAAATATTGATAGGGACTAGTACCTAGCGTCCCCCCCTAAACCTACGCCCATGCTCTCAGTGCATTGCAAAGTCTTGTTTTGCCGTGGTGAACATTACTGAGCGTTATCGTTCCTGTCTGACTACCTGTTGCTGATCCTGTTGTTACCCGTTATCGATCCTCTGCTGCCTGCCTTTGACCCCCACCTGTTACCTTGATCTGTGAGTGATATCTGCCTGTCCTGACCATCTGCCTGTTATCTGACCATGATTCTGCCTGTTCCTGTTATACCTGTCTGCTCCTGTTTGACCCTGCCTGTATGACCACGATCTTTATCCCTGTCAGAGTGATGAGTCGTTACAGTTCTCGCCGCTTCATAGAGAGAACCAGAGGTCACCGGTTCACCACTGTTACTTTTTCATGGCACACACAGTCACACATCACTCTGGACTACATTTCCCACAATTCCCCATCTAGGAAATGATCACACACTCACACCTGTTTCCCATCAGCTGCACTCAAACAAACACACATTGCTGAGTATTGTTTAGCCCTGTATTGTGGAGAGGATGAACTCATTTATGCTAAGTACTGTAAAATTAAACATTGTGTTGTGAAAGGGATACTTTAAGGTTTTTGTGTATAGAAAATTGTTTGGAAAAGTGCATTTGAGTATCTGTTGTTGTGAGATTAGTGCTAAGAGAAGAGAAAATGTACCACTAGCTTGTAAAAATATGTAGTAAGGCAATTATAAAACTGAAGTGTAAAATGTCACATTAACTTAAATGCATCATTTTACATTATTTACAAATTCTCTCTGAACAATTTCATCTTCCATCGAAGCAGCATTTTATTTTATTTTTATTCACAATCACACACACTCATCCCAGAACACTTGGAATATATGACGTGTTACATGGGATCATTCTTTGATACTTCTGAATCTTTTTAAAAGCTTGATGATGGTCACTATTCACTGCCATCATATGGACGAGCAAAAGTGGGACATTTTTTAAATTTGCAAAAAGCCCCCAAAAAAGAAAGAAGCGCATATGGCATTAGAACAACACCTGGGGAAGTAAATGATGAGTTAATTTTCATTTTATGAACTATCCCTTTAATCTCTTTTTAAGAAATAAAATAGTTTATTATTGCAGAGCTTTATCTGACTTCTTTACAGCACGACAATCTTTATTAAAAATATGACCTCAGGAACAAGGTTATGTATTTTATTTCATAAAGTGTCACATCAGAATCTTACAGGAAAAAATCACATCAGAACAACAAAGATAGTACAGTGAAAATACAAGCTCTATATTCATTACAGTGTGTCTGATTGTAGAATGAAGAGCTGCTGGATTCAGTGCAGCAGGAAGTAGGAGAGCAGAGAACAGCAGAGGAACAGGAAGCTCTGGGAGACACTCTGAGCACCGTTACACAGGTCACCCTCACAACATAAGATGCTCTTAACATTTCTAACTGATGTTGTGGCATCACAAAAGGATTTAGAGGCACAGCCTTTTATCACTGCTGGCGGGCCTCCAGAAGCCACTGATGAAAACAAAGACAAGAAAAACAAAGGTTGATTCAGTCTTAAGAGTAACCAGTCCTACTTGACCCACTCCCAGCAGGATTTGAACTGTGGTCTCCAGTGTGTGAAGCAGGCGTGCTAACGAGGAGGCTAAAGACCGCAGTCTGTAGCGACAGTCGCTAGAGATCAGGGGAGTTTACATGCACAGCTTTTACTGGACTACAACGGTTACATAAGCTGGACATTGTTATATGTGATCTTTATACCTTGGTCTGTTTAAATACTCAATTCTGATTGGCTGGAAGGTGTGCAGTAAAACCGTTTAATGCACAGGTAGTTCCAGTCAGTTTGATTACAGTTCGAAATTAATCCACCACTATAAACATTGGTAACCATAGTAACACAGTTACACTTGCAAACAGAGTGAGATAGGCCTACATATATTAAAACGTTTATTTAGGTAGGCTAAATAGATGATTTTTGCACATTGTTTAATTTGTATGGTGAATATGGCAATTTTGAGAAATGGGCCCAGGCACAAGACGAAATAGAAGACTTGGAGAAGACGTTGAATGACAAAAAACGCACAAAGAATTAACACCGGCAAAGCTAGACCAAGAAGATGACAAAGATGAGGTCAATACGAAAGACAACTAAATGGGCAGTTAACACTTTCAGTGACTTTTTGCGCCAAAGACAGAACAATTGTGATGTCGAGACCTACTCTGCTTCTCTTTTAAATGAGACATTGCGGGAGTTTTATGCCTCTGTTCAGTCTACCGGGCGTGGACGTGAATACAGTGAATACAGTGTTGCAAGTTTGATGTGTCTCAGAGCAGGTATTAATCGTCACATTACAAAACACAACATAATAAGTGATAAAGACTTCAAGTCAAACAATGCCGTCTTTAAATCAGTTTTAAAGCGCTACAGGAAAAATGGAAAAGACACCAGCGTTCACCATCCGCGTATTATTGAGTCTGACTTGGAGAAAATTAGAAATGCACCTGCACTCTCCCCTTTCACACCCACAGGACTCCGTTTGGTTTGGTTTGGTTTGGTTTGACATACAGCTGTGTTTTGCGCGGAGGCGAAGAGAAGGAAACCGAAACCTATCAAAAGAGTCGTTCGTTCTCCGGCAAGACGAGAATGGGAAAGAGTAGGCCTACCAGACCCTGGTGCATAACCCAGTGACAAAAAACCACAAGGATCCCCATCAGATAGAGAAAATGTAAGAGGATTTATGTTTGCGAGCCCCGGCGACCCACTTCGTCCCGTGGACAGCTTTAAAAAATATCTGTCAAAGTGTCCAGAAAATGCCGGAGATTTCAAATTGCATTCGAGACGCATCCCTCTGTGCAAACTCAAGTGTGGTTCACTAGGGAGCCAATGGGGCTCAACTACGTTGGCAATATGGTAAAAATTATTTGTGAAGAGGTTAATAGATATTTCGTTTTTGCCCATGAATTTAAACTGTTTATATTATTTTCCAAATCTAAATTGTATACTTTAAATTCTTGTTGTTCAGGTGGAAGGTAGCCTATCTCAGAAAATGTACACAAACCATAGTTTGCGGAGCACTGCCGTTGGACGACTCTCTGATGCAGGACTAGAATGTCGCCAGATCATGTCAGTGACAGGCCACCGATGCGAGGCGAGTTTGCAGTCTTATTGGACCCCATCTTTGTCAGAGAGGAGGGCATGGAGTGACATACTGACATCTAGAACCTCAACAAACAAAGCGAAAAATAATTTGACCTCCAAGCCTAAACCTGAAATAACCCTACCCTGATTTCACGATAAATGGAAATGTTGAGTTTAAAGGGATAGTTCACCCAAACATGAAAATTTGATGTTTATCTGCTTACCCCCAGTGCATCCAAGATGTAGGTGACACTTTTTTCTTCAGTCGATCACAAATGATGATTTTTAACTGCAACTGCTGCCGTCTGTCAGTCATATAATGGCGGTTGATGGGAACTTCATCTATAAGAGTGAATAAAACTTGCTTAGACAAATCCAAATGAAACCTTGCGGCTCATGATGACACATTAATGTCCTAAGACACGAAACGATCGGTTTGTGAGAGAAACCGAACAGTATTTATATCATTTTTTACCTCTAATACACCACTATGTCCAACTCTGTTCAGGATTCGCTTAGTGATGTCTCTGACAACGGCAGTGATGTCTCGCGCATATACTTCAATGAGTGCTAGACATCACTGACGTTGTCAGAGCGCGATCAGACATCACTAAAGGAGTCCTGAACGGAGTTGGACATAGTGGTGTATTAGAGGTAAAAAATGATATAAATACTGTTCGGTTTCTCACACAAACCGATCGTTTCGTGTCTTAGGACATTAATGTGTCGTCACGAGCCGCAGGGTTTCATTTGGATTTGTCTAAGCAAGGTTTATTCACTCTTATAGATGAAGTTCCCATCAACCGCCATTATATGACTGACAGACGGCAGCGGTTGCAGTTAAAAATCATCATTTGTGTTCTACTGAAGAAAAAATGTCACCTACATCTTGGATGCACTGGGGGTAAGCAGATAAACATAAAATTTTCATTTTTGGGTGAACTATTCCTTTAACATCAATTAGTATAATGATGAGTAAAACAATCCACAAACGAAATTTCCAACTGTTTGATTTTTTTTTAATTATTTAATTTAATGCATTTCAATAAATGTAATGTGTTTAAATAAATGTGATAATTCGTTAAAATAAAAACAATCCAATGGCTATACTTTATTTAAAGCAGACGGAGTGCTAGAACTAACATTCTACATAATTTCTACGTAACTTAAGAAAATAACCATCATTTTTACCCGTCTGTTAAAAAATTACACTGTAAACATCAGTTACAGCTTTAACTTGTTTTTAACTTGGCAAATAACCAAGGTATTTACGATTTCGCGTCGGGTGGTTTTTCGCCTCCACGTCGTGCATGCATGGTTAGCCGTGGATTATCCCTTACTTATCTAATATTTAAACCTTAGAGAGTTTAAAAGATCATGACTTTAATCATCTTCCCTTTCCAGATTCTCACCTGTTGTAGTGATGCAGTGGTCATCATCCCCTGAACAGCTCAAAGTGTTTGAGCATGTCAGTCCATCACAATAGTAACATTTCTTTCCATTTGGGACATTAGAGGGATCTACAGGAGAAAATAAAGTATTCTTTTATTTTCTGTACAAAATATCTAATGAAACAACAGTCCTTTAGCGGCTCCATTCAATCAGTTCATGACAGACAAGTCAAAACCTTGTTTTATTTTCTGATTTTATTTACTTTGAAAGTAAAATGTGTGTTGACTTTACTAAAGATTTGCACATCGTCATTTAGGCACAATACCTGGAGCATCTTTGAGGTTACACAGGTCTGTGTTACAGCAGGAAATAGTCGCCCTGGCAAGGCCTACGTTTATGGACCCACTTTGACAGGCAGAAACACAACCTTTACGCTTCTCTTTTGAAGTAATGTGACCTAAAATATGAATGATACAGGAAAGACCAATTAAAATAGAAAACTGATTTATAAATGTCAACATTTAGCACTTTTATTTCAATTTTTTTAAATTAAAAAACTTAAAAAATCTATGCAGAAGATTTTGTGATTGAAATTGTAAAATCCATCAGAAAAACAAGTATTCATTCTGTTGCTGCTCCAGCGAATTATAGCAGCATCTCCATTAGTCAAATATAACAGTAAATTTAAGTAATATTGGACTTACCAACATGTGTCACTGCTGTTAAACTCTCGCAGTGAGAAGATCCACTGGGACATGTTTGTTCCATTTGATTTGCACAAGATCCCTCCAGACCATTGCACTCATAACAGCTGAGAGAGTGTCCTTTAGTAAACAGAGACACATGAGAGAGAGATCCAATGAAAAAAAGAAAGAAAATATTACAAACAATATTTGTCTTATTGTTTATTTGTACCTGTAGTGAAAAGAACAATGAGAAGAAAAACTGAGATTTGCAGATCCATCATTGATCAGGAGAAGAATAAAATGCTGCATCTGTTTCAGTGCCCATTTTATATCTTATCAAAAGGGGAGGATCTCTCGAGAAAAAGTTTAACAGAAGACATTTCTTGAAAAAGAAACATCAGCTTATATAATTTACTTTTTTAAGGCATCAAGGTTTAAAAAGAATTGCAAGAAATGTATAGGTTTACTTAAACCAACTTCCATAAAGTGATAGTTGACCCAAAAATGGAAATTCTGTTTTTGGGGCTGAGCAAGTCAGACAAGCTAAGCAAGCATGGCAGGGAGCATCAGAACAGTATTAATTTTCAACATCTGTTTCTGCCATCATTTACTCAGGAATAATATTAAAACTAATTTAATGGTAAAGACTAATACTAAAATCATTACAATTATGGGAACATTGGCAATATTATCTCCCTTTTTGGCAAAATGTCATTCTGTAACACTAGGACACAGTGAACAGGAGGAACCAAAATAGCCACAACTATGGATAATTAATAGAACACAACTGACATGTATGAACTAATAACGATGGTAGCTGGGGAGACAGACGAGTGTCGGGAAACAAAGCAAAGGAACATGTGACAAATGAAAACCAAATGAAAGTCCAATCAAACTAACCAATACTGAACGTGACAGAGCCGGTGGATCCGCAGGCACAGACCGAGGGTCGAGGGAGCTGAGCGACATCGCTGGTGCAGGAGACGCAGGCAATGTCACGGTGACGAGCATCATAGGCGGTGCCAGAGTACCTGAGGACAGGGACGACACTGACGAGACCGAGGACAGAGGTGACCCCAGAGGGAGGAAGGAGCCCACTGTAGCTGATAAAGCACAGTGGATGGCTCGGATGCCATGGCTTAGGCAGCGCAACGACAGACCAAGGTGGAGCCGGTGGAATGAGGGAACCTGGTGGAGTCACTCGGACGAGGGTCTCTGGAGGAGCCAAAGGTGGGAGGAGCCAGGACGGAGCCAAGATGGAACAAAGGAATCTGAGGAGCCGCTGGATCCTCCTTGACAGGCGCTGCTGGTGGTTGCTCGACATCCTGACAGTGTGTCCCAAGAAACGGCGCAGGGCTGCAAATATCCAGAAGCGATGGAGCTGGAGGACTGGCTGAGCTCTGTGGTGGTGGAAGTGACAGGAAACTGGTCATGATGATGGTGTCGTTAAACAATGATGAAGATGAAGGATGAGGTGGGATAGGGTGGAAGCTGACATGTCCCTCGTCCACTGGTGTCATGGGCTCACACCACTGGTCAGAACCATGTTGGGGCACTGCATCCGGGGAGATCGCAAGATCTGTTCCATTTTCTTCGGGCTCTGGCTTGCTCGTTGCGGGTGGTGCCGCTCGGTCTGTGATCTCCGTAGTCACTGGTGTAGAAGCTGCTCTCTGGATCGGTACACGATGCTCTCCAAACACCTAATGATAGTCTCCCTCCAGAATGATTGAAATTGGCCCCGGTCCAGAAAATAGGCTTCAGGGTCTCGTCGTTGACAAAAGTTAACAGAAAGGTAAAAAAAAAAAAAATTTGGGCTCTATTGAGCCAGGATGACAAATTTTGCTTGGTCATCCGTGGTCTGATTCTCTCTAACACTTGTGTTCAGGCAGGTGTAATAGTTTCTGTAAATAGTTGTGGGATAAATCTTGGCTTTTTTTTAAAGTTATATTTATGGCCTTTTTTGTGCCTTTATTTGGAGAGGACAGTAGAGAGCAGACAGGAAAGCATTGGGCAGAGAGAGGGAGGCAGGATCAGCAAAGGACCTTGAGATGGGAATCAAACTCAGGTCGCTGTGAACGCATTTGCGCCATGTCGGCGCACTAACCACTAGGCTATCGGCACTGACAATCTTGGCATTTTTAATATGTTTATGAAGGCAGCTACAACTGAGAGAGAAACAAAATTGCTCCACTGTACAACAAGTGGTGGGAAAAAAAAATTGTCAACTCTGTCAGGTTTTATGTCTGATGGTTGAGATGGTTGCGCTCGCAAAAAGTCTGTGATGTGATAAAGGTTGTTTCATGATTCTATATTGAAGGATATTATTGAAGTATAAAGATTTAAAAATTACAATTAATTAGTGTTTGAGGGATGCTTAAATATTATTATCCTTAAATAGAGGATTTTAATATGTCATCAAATGATTCCTGTTTTAAATATGCCCAATATGATTTTCTGATACATAAATATTGTTACAGTGAATGACATTTTAGTGGGTGTCGTGGTAAAAAAAAAAAAAAAAAAAAAAAAAAAAAGTATATTCGTTCTTTTTTACTCAGAAAAAATATAATATTAAACAAGACACGTTTTACAAAAAAATAATAAAATAAATTAAGGCTATATTACAATTTTTCATCTTTTTCATCTTTGATCCTAAAGTATTACAGTAGCTGCAGTTCAGTATATATGACCAACACAGTGAATCGACAAGATTCATTTCACTTTCTCAGAAATCATTAACAATCAGACTTTAGACACTGTAAAAGACAAAATCTTTAATGACCCTAAAACACATCAGAGTGAGTTTCATCATTTTGATCACATTCACAAGCACATGACTAAAAAGATAATGTGATGTTTTTTTTCCAGAGTTTAAAAAGATCAAAGTATCATGCCAGTTAGAAAAATACATTATATGTATATATACACACTTTCCAAAATAGGCATATTATAACATATTAAATAACAAAAAATGTGGCTAACACAAATGAAGCATAGAAAAAAGGTTTAAAGAATTGTTAGAAAAACTATACACAAGGGTACACTATGCAGACTTGATGGAATCCAGAAAGGAACTCAAAAGAATGTATACCCTCCATTAACCAAAATATCCCTTTGGACATCTTTGAAACGCCTCTTAAGCCGGGTTCACACTGTGCGATTTATAATAGTCCTTTACGATGGTTACTTGTCAGACTGTACGAACATGATCCTCATGTCACACTGTGGGATCTCAGCTGTTATTAATGTCAGACTGTACGACAGTCAAGACGTGTTAAAAACGGACGCGCGCATGAAAACTTGTCCGGAGTTTTACATCATCAAAACATACACATTCGATGACAGTGAGCTGCGTTACACACGGGACTGAAATGGTGGCTAACAGCGACATCTCTATCATTAATTTTGATCACGGCTTGTCTTGAAAAACGAAGACATTTTGACGTTCGTCGTAGGAGAAGTCACACTGAAGGATTGAGCGCCAAATCTTCTGACACTGCCAGAATTTCAGAATTTCTTTTAGGATTTGCAAAATTTGTCTCAGACGACCAAATCGTGGCCAAAATCGCACAGTGTAAACCAGCCTTTAGGCAGCTTCAGTTGTGCAAGAGCAGCTCTCTTTGAATGGGGAAACATGAAATTCTCCAAAGCTGTTCACCCCCAGCTAGAAATGTTATTGTTATAAGAATGTTTTGAGAACATTATGCTATGTTCTGGTAATGTTTTCAGTGGCAAGTTTTATTTTTGTTCCCAGAATATTCTCCTAAAAAGGTAGGATAACATTATTTAAAAACATTGTAAAAAAAAAAAGTTTAGTGATAACATTGTTAGAACATTATCCCCTAATGTTCTTATAAAGTTTTTATTTACCAGAAATAAAAACCAGAGGTTTAGATGTTGATGATTTGTTGAAAATTGATCGAGGTCAGTGCTTACTTCAGTTAGGCAGTTTGACTCTTGATTGTTTTAGTGTTAGTGTTTCTCTGGTGTTAGTGTTTTTGTCTTGGTCTGGGTATTTAAAGGAATGTTGTAAAAGGCTCAGGGCGATTCTGTACAAAGATCAGCCCGTAATGCTGAGTGTCTTCCAAACACTCAGCATTATGTGTTTTTCTAAGGTCAGGTACAGTGACATGTGTTTTTTTTACCAGGTATGTCATGTAAAAACTTAGTAAGTAACATTGTAACTGTAACACTAACTTTGTAAGGAACACATAACAACACAGCGAAAAGGATTTCTAATATGTTGAGCATTTTGTTGAGAGTAGCCTACATTTACCTGTTGAGACGTGCCTTCACAAGCAACCGTAACAGCTTTTGTGATGTTCGAGCCGACGGATGTGCGACCTGCGAAAGGTGCGCTTGCAAAATATGCTGTATTTTTGTAAGTCCATAGGTGCCGCTAGTGTCACACAACACCGTTTTCAACTAAAAACAGAAAAATTGGTATGCGTTTTTGCAGTTCATTTACGCAACAACAGCGTTTTGGTCGCCTGAAAACGCAAACTTTTGAAAACGGGTTTTAAAGTGCAAGTTTTTGAAAACGGTCTCCATGTAAACAAAAACACGAATCAGTGAAAAACGATGACATCATGCACATGCGTATTACATGTTTAGTCTATAGTCTTTCATCGCCATCTAATGGCCTGCCAGCAAAATACAGCGTTTTTAGTCATTTTCACGGATTTATATGAAAGGGGATCATTTTGACAATGGTGTCGTATACGTGGAAAACTCAAAGGAAAACTTCTCAGTTTTAATCATATCATTGTTGTGTAAACGTGTTTAGGACACAGATCTAAATCAGACACAACAAATAAGAAACTCCATGGCGTCAATTTAAATGTATGCCAGAATTAATAATTCAATTAATAATTTTCAATAAGTGTAATATAATTAGTATTAGCAGCCTATTATAAATTAAAAGTAAAATGTAATTATAATTAAGTAGGTAAATAAGTAGGTATAATTAATTATATAAGTAGTCTATGATAAATAAAAATATCAGTATTCTTTAAAATAAAAAAAGTTGAAATTATAACTGATGATGAACAAAATGCACACATCCTCTGATAGTTACAGTATGATTGTCTTAAATAATTTATAAGTTTTCGTAAAAAAATAAACTTCCCTATGGAGAAAATGAAATAGTTTTAGTCATGATTTTTGTTGAAATTACTGCATTTTTAAATTATTTGAATGCATTGGCTGACCTCTCATGAGTCTAGTCAATATAGTTGTATTTTATGTAACCAGCTTTAGTTAATGTTTATTGGAAGATAATAACGTTAGTTAGACTCTAATTGCAGCAACACTTCACTAACGTTAGCTACCATAATTTGATGTCAGTTAGGCTACATTTACTTTTACATTTACAAGTTCGTTGTCATTCAACGTTTATCTTCAGTTATTATATTTGTAGTTAAAGTTAGAATTACACTGTAAGGAGGTTGCATACACTTAGTGGTCACTTTATTAGGTACACCATTATGATTTAATGTAATTCAATTCAAAAGCTCTAGCATAAATTCTACTTTTATTAAGTTTATAATCAGCCAGAAATGTAAATTCAATACTGAGGTCACAGTTAAAGGTGATGTTGCACTACATTGTATTCAGAGGGGTTTCTTATTTTTGGCTCACCTATTTACATACATGAAGTGGCCGGAATATAAAACACATCTGGATATAAAGCAAGTAAATATAACAACACCTCTCAAACTATGACCTCAATGCTAAAACATGTGATTGAATTTACACCTCTATTACAGCATAAAAAAATCCTGAACATTTTAGAAACATAAAAGCAGAATTTATGGCTGAGCTTTTTACAGTATCATAATGCAATAAAAAGTATATTTTCCACAAATTTGCATAATTTGTTGGATGAGCAAAATAATCACCCAGCTTTTTTCATCATGCTATTGTGTGGAAGAATACAAATTTGAATAACAATAGTGGTTTGTATATCACAACAAAAAACGTTGGGTTATTTTTAACCCAACATTTTTAGTGAGATGGATATATATTTTTTCTCATTTAATTTCAGAATCTGTATTGGAGTACTGAGCCAAAATAACAGAAGTGTGTGCTTTCATTTCTGTAATCTCAGCCTCATGAATGTTGTTTCTTTTGCACAAAAAGAGTTAAAAAGCTTGTTCCCTTTCGATACTTCACTCGTACTGCGTATGGGGAAAAGTCTCCCTTTTTCCCCATCACTGAAGCCTTTTTCAATAACGCAGTGTAACTGCACCGTCATTGGTTCACTCATAGACAAGTTGTTGAACCAATGGCGGCGTGGCATAGCTGCGCGGCCTATGGCGAGAAAGCGCGCGAACTTTCCCGCCGAAATGGGTGGGGTTAAGGGCTATATAAGCAGGCGTTTCGCCATAGGATTTCAGTGCTTTCTCCTTCAGCGACGACTTCTACTTCTCCTCGCTGATCTCCGCCTGAAGCCGAAGAAGCTCGCCGCCTTCTAGAAGCTCTCGCCGCCGTCTGAAGAGGCTCCCGCAGCGGACTCAGCTGGACTCGCCGGTCGGAGACAGCGCCGGCGCCCTCGCTGACTGCAGCCTGCAGCGCCGTCCTCGAGTCGCCGCCTCCCGCTTCCCGCTTCCCGCTTCCGGCCGCTTCCTAGCGTGTCTCCTGCCGCCATCCGGCGCGCCTTCTTGAGAGCTTCTCCGTGGCTTATTGCCGCTCTAAAAGAGCATTAACAGCGGTTTTCACCACTTCATTTGAGCTTCCGCGGCCCTCGCCGCTCTAAAAAGAGCCCCCCAATCGCCGTTATCACGGCGGTGGCGTTGATGCAAATGCCGCGCCACTCATGTGGCACGTGCAGAGCCCCTCTGCACAACGACGATGGTCACAGCGAGTGCGTCGCTTGCCTGGGCAAGTCCCACGCTGACGGCGCGCTCGCTGGAGCCTCATGCCCGCACTGCGAGAGCATGAGTCTCGGTTCCCTGCGCTCGCGGGTCGCCTTCTTCACTGAGGGCGATCTCGCCACTCGCGCACTCTCGTCTCCTTCCTCCCGCAAGCCGGCAAGGAAGAGACAGCGGGGTAGAGTGACCCAGCGCCCGGAGTTTGGCGAGCTCACGCCGGCCCAGCCCCCGCGTGCCTCGCCCTCTCCTCCAAGGGAACATTCTCCCATCTTGTTCTCCCGACCCGAGCAGCGACCTCGTCTCGTTTGGAGGATCGGACGACGAACAAGATGACTCCATGTCCCTCGCTGCCTCCGAAGCAGAAGGTTGGGCTGGCGAGCTGGAAGATCCCGCTCCCCCACCTCCTTTGGAGCCCATAGAACATGGCCAAGGCATGGATGCCGAACTCTTCCGCATCCTGTCCAGGCCATCTCGCAGCCGCCTGGACGAATGGTTCCTCCCAGGCCGCCGCCAAGCGCCTCGCCAGCGCTCAGCTCCTTTCTTCCCCGAGGTCCACGAGGAGCTCACTAAATCGTGGCGCGCTCCGTACTCCGCCCGCCTCCACATGACGCATCGCTCTGCCCTCACCACCGTTGACGGCGCCGAGGAGAAGGGATACGAGCATCTGCCACCCCTGGATGAAGCGGTGGCTGCTCACCTCTGTCCTCCCGCGGCTGTGGGATGGAAGACAAAGAGGGCCCTTCCTTCCAAGCCCTGCCGGACCACATCCACTCTGGCTGGACGGGCTTACACCTCGGCGGGCCAGGCTGCCTCTGCGCTCCATACAATGGCCATTTTCCAGGTCTTCCAGGCCAAACTCCTCCGCTCGCTGGATGAGTCTGGTATAGACGCACCGGCCTTCAAGGACCTCCGCAGCGCCACCTATCTAGCCCTGCGAGCCACGAAGGCTACGGCCCAGGCCATTGGCCGCTCAATGGCCAGCCTGGTAGTGTTGGAACGCCACCTGTGGCTCAACTTGACGGAGATAAAGGACCTGGACATGACGGCCTTCCTGGACGCTCCGGTCTCTTTGGGCCAGCAGTGGATGGCTTTACCGAGCGCTTCACCGCGGCGCAGAAGTCGTCTCAGGCTATGAGACATTTTCTGCCCAAGCGCTCCAGCTCTGCTTCTGCTTCCAGCCGCCTCAGGACTGCGCCGGCTCAGCAGAACAAGCCAACGCCACCCGCCGCCCAGGCAGCGCCACCTAAGGAGCACCGCCAGCGCTCACGCCCTGCAAAGCGCCCTCCCTTCCCGAGACGCCAGGGACCCCGGCCCAAGATTGTGCTGGACCCGGTGACTCCAAAGACGTCCTGATTTCTCAAAAAGGAAGAGGATGGGGGATTGTCTCGTTGCGACCGGACCACCCCAAAAGCTCCTACGTGCAGTTTCCCCTCCGCCTCGTTTAATTCCGGGCATGGGAAACATGCTTCATGTTGTAGCTGGGCCCACACCTGTTGCGCCCACTCAAAACGCCGTTTTCACGGTGAACACTATTTTACTTCATCAAAAAGAGAGCAAATTTCCTCTTCCACCTCTCTCGGTGTGCGGCCCCCTCTCCGGCGGCCTGCCATCCCATGTCATTCAACCCCTTGTCACTCGGGCCGAGGCTTGGCAAGCCATCCCCGATGTGTCAGAATGGATCCTGGGGATCGTAACTCAGGGCTACTCGCTCCAATTTGCACGACGGCCCCCTCGCTTCGGCGGGGTGCTTCAAACCTCGGTGAACCCGGACGACGCTCACGTCCTCCGTGCCGAGGTTATGACGATGCTAAGAAAGGGAGCTGTGGAAATAGTTCCCCCTGCGGAGCGCGAGTCAGGCTTTTACAGCCGCTACTTTCTGGTCCCCAAGAAGGATGGCGGTCTCAGACCCATCCTAGATCTCAGGCTTTTGAATCGCTCCCTCATGAGACGGAAGTTCAAAATGCTGACGCTGAAGCAGATCCTCGCGCACATTTGCCCCGAGGACTGGTTCTGTTCGCTGGACCTGAAGGATGCGTATTTTCACATCCAGATAGCCCCCCATCACAGGCGATTCTTGAGATTCGCATTCGAGGGGGTAGAGTACCAACATACGGTCCTGCCTTTCGGGCTGTCTCTGGCTCCTCGCACTTTCACCAAGTGCATGAACGCGGCGCTTTCCCCTCTGAGACAAATGGGAATCCGGGTTCTAAATTATCTCGATGACTGGCTCATCCTAGCCCGTTCACGAGCCGAGCTGGTGCTACAGCTCGGCCTTCTTCGGATGCAGCCTCTGCAGTACTGGTTGAAGTTCCGGGTTCCTCCAAACGCCTGGCGGCACGGCCGCCTATGTCTCAAGGTCAATCGGGCCTGTCTTCTAGCCCTGAAACCTTGGTTGAACCCTGCCTGGTTCAGTCTTGGAGTACCCCTGCAGGCGGTCTCACGAAGGACGGTGCTCTCGACGGACGCCTCCAACTCGGGTTGGGGTGCTGTGTGCGAGGGCAGACCGGCCTTCGGCTCGTGGAGTCACGAGGAAAGCCGTCTACATATCAACTGTCTAGAGATGCTAGCAGTGATGAAGGCCCTTCAATCTTTTCAGGCTCACTTGACAGGACGCCATGTTTTAGTCCAGTCGGACAGCATGACAGTGGTGTCGTACATAAACCATCAGGGAGGTCTCTTGTCCAGCCGCTTGTGCGCTCTGGCGAAACGTCTTCTGATATGGGCTCTGCCAAGACTTCAGTCGCTCAGAGCGACTCATTTTCCTGGCAAGACCAATCTGGGCGCGGACATGTTGTCGCGGAGCAACATCCCCTCAGACGAGTGGATGCTCCACCCCCAGACGGTTCTCACGATTTGGGAGTTCTTCGGGAAAGCGGACATAGATCTCTTCGCCTCAGAAGACAACTCTCTCTGCCCAACATTTTTCTCGAAGGAGGTCGATGCTCTGGTCATTTCGAACAAAATCAGGCCAAAGCGAAGTTCGTTTTGTGTTCTTTTTGGAAGTTCGAAATGCCTTGCCAAAGCGAACTTTCAGGAAAAGTTCGCTCCAGCTGCAAAACACCTTCGTACCACCATTGGTCAGTAACGATAACGTAATAGGAGGTGTGTGCTGAGGCTCCGCCTTCACTCGCGTGGGACGCGTTTTTGTCTCATTCCGTGTGTTTGAATTCGTCGAGGTAAGATCTCTGTGGTTGAAAACATGAACACACTGGATAGCCGCTTTATAGTACAAAATGAAGTTGTGCTTGTAAAACAATAAGGCACTAACACTGTTTTTCATGTTTGATACTGTAACGGCGGGCGTACACGGTGCGAATTCTGATGGTCGGAAGATCGTATGTCCACGCACACAACATGAGTGAGTTTATCTGAAAATCGCGCGGACGAGGTGATATATGACACGATTTTTAGACCTGCCGATTTCTGAAGCGAGAGAGAGAGAGAGCATGCGAGAGGAGTGCGAGCTCAAATCAGAATACCCTTTGTGACATGCTGGATAGAAAATAGGCACATGTGAAATCATTTTATTTTTCTCATCGACTAGTTTTTTTAAGCCATTAGTTGACTAATCACATTGATTAGTTGATTATTCACATTCAATTTCTTAAATACTGGAGAGAATAAACTATTTTAATTAGAATTTATATAGCACTCAAGTGCACGCATAGCTTGCCATAAAGAACCGGCAAAAGAAACGATTATGAATTTGACAAAAAAACAGCAAGTAGATATTTTAATTGTTTTTTAATAATATAATGTTTTCTAAATCAGTGATGGCTGCAAAGATGAAGTTGACATTGCTGACTCTCATCTCCGCAGTGGATGTGCAGAATGCACATTTCATTTGGATTAGGCCTACATAATCAGAGAGTAGCCCATTTATTTTCGTTTTGAATTACTTAGTTTAAAAGAAGACATTTCAAGCTTTCTATAGATAGCCTATTTTTCTCGTGTCTGTGAGGCAAACAGCCTATAGTTTCAGTTCATTTAGCCTAGTCGCGCTCCAGATCAAGTGCAAGTGATAGCGCTCGCGCATCCATGAATATATTTGCTTCTTATTTATTAAATCCAGGCATCTGGTTGATGAAACATTGATTAAAATTAAGATACAATTTTTACAAAACGAAATTCACATTAAAGAAACGCTTTCTACAAAACAAAACTTAATGAAGTGATTAAAATCATGTATGACCCACTCCATGTTTCCAGATGTAGGCTATTGCGCATATATGATGTATTGTTCACTTGTCTTAATCAAATAGATGAAATTAAAAAATATAGGCATATTTAAACATGAATATGAAACTAAATATATTTTCTTTAATGGCTACCAACACGTACAGTACAGTGAAATTTCATGTCGTGGTCAAGAGCGGATCATGAGTCGTATCAAGCATAATTTATTTTTTAACCTGATAACTGTAGCTCTTGGGCGATCCGCTGTAAAATATCATCTCAGACGACCCTGTCATGTATAGCCTACACTGCTTGACACATCATACAGCGCTCGCCCAAAATTCAGCGAGTTTATTCTCCTTTTCAAATTCACCATGGCGCTGTCATCTTCATCTCTATCTTCTTCTTCTGTGGTTTTTCTTAGCTCCTGATTGGTTAACTTCAAATAGATTGAAAAATCGGCTCGTTCAACCGCACACATGTCACGAATTCAAACCGATAGCTCCCGAACTTTTTTGACATGTTTAAAAATAATCGTGAGGTTGGGAAGTGCTCGTAAGGCACTCTGCTCGGCTCGTAATTCCTCACACATGATACGAGCCGCGACCATGCGAGCATACACGATTTCCACACGATTGAAAAAAATCGCATGCGAATTCGTACGACAGCAAAAACCGCACCGTGTACGCCCGCCTTTAGAGAGTTTAAAAATACTTTGCTTACACTCTTAAAAATAAAAAATCCCAAAAGGGATTTGCAGTGATGACAACAGAAGAATCATTCTGTGATCCCTAAAGAACCTTTCAGTGACAGTTCTTAAAAATAACCATTTTCCTCTCAAATGGAAGATTTTTTAAATAATCTAAAGAACCTTTTTCCATTATAAAGAATCTTTTGTGAATTGGAATGGTTCCATAGACATTGAATGTTCTTCATGCAACCAGATGCCAATAAAGAACCTTTTTTACTTTGGAGGGTGTGTCCTTTCCCAGAAGAGTTATTGTAGACACAGAGTCCTCTGATGCTGTTGAAAATGTCTTTCATTAACTATACGGAAAGAGTCTGCATGACCATATATGAACTTTCAGTAGCTTCTGTAGACACACCCACTGTATACAGGGTCTTTCATGCAAATTACTACCCAGGTCTGGGATCTTAATTAAAGCAAATAACAATTGTTAGTTCATGCCACCATTTTGAAGATGTTTTGTCTTGGTCTTGGTATTTAAAGGAATTTTGTAAAAGGCTCAGGGCGATCCTGTACAAAGATCAGCCCGTAATGCTGAGTGTGTTTTTCTAAGGTCAGGTACAGTGACATACGATGACTTTTTTTTTTTTACCGGGTATGTCATGTAAAAAATGTGGTTGATGCCGTTTTTAATGGGTTTATAGCTAATATACAATGTTAGTTTACTTAGTAAGTAACACTGTAACTGTAACACTAACTTTGTAAGGAACACATAGCAACACAGCGAAAAGTATTTCTAATATGTTGAGCATTTTGTTGAGAGTAGCCTACATTTACCTGTTGAGACGTGCCTTCACAAGCAACTGTAACAGCTTTTGTGATGTTCGAGTCGACGGATGTGCGACATTGCGAAAGGTGCGCTTGCAAAATATGCTGTATTTTTGTAAGTCCAGGTACCGCTAATGTCACGCAACACCGTTTTCAACTAAAAACATTTGTATGCGTTTTTGCAGTTCATTTACATGACACCAACGTTTTGGTGGCCTGAAAATGCAAACATTTGAAAACGGGTTTCAAAGTGCAAGTTTTTGAAACGGTCTCTGTGTAAACAAAAACACCAATAAGTGAAAACGATGACATCATGCACATGCGTATTACATGTTTAGTCTATAGTGTTTCATCGCCATCTAATGGCCTAACAGCAAAATACAGCGTTTCTAGTCATTTTCACAGATTTATATAAATGGGGATCATTTTGACAATGGTGTTGTATGTATGCGGAAAACTCAAAGGAAAACTTTTAACCATATTGTTGTTGTGTAAACGTGTTTAACACAGCGATTGATAACAGCGATCAGCGGGGCGAGAGCGTTCATCGATGGCAGAGAAATACGTCCAACCTAGATGTACTGTATAACAGGTAGTTAATTCTGAAAATGTTTACATTTTGTTCATAAAGTTTTTCAGCTTTATCCTTTTATCGTAATAACGGAAAGTTTTATGGGGACTTTAGAGTTTGATAAATAATTCCAAAGTGTAATAGGTTTATTTAACCCAAATGTGAAAAGAGGATGGTTTATGCAAAAGTTCCATTAAGTTATGCAAGAAACCTGTTGCCTATAGAAAACACTAAAGTTAAACTAGTACTTTTGTCTTTTTTTCTTTCTTGATGTCTCTTTATGTTTGTTCTGTCAATGCCAGAGGTTTAAGAGATTTACTTAGAAGGTAAGCTTTTTTTTTTTGTACTGCAGAGCTAAAAATGCAGACTTTTATTTTACTCAAGAAACTCATGCATGTGCAGAAGATGAATCTTTTTGGAAGAACCAATGGGGGAGTGAAATATGGTTTTCAAATGGAAATAATCGATCAGCAGGCGTGGCTATTTTAAAAGGAAACTTTAAGGGTCAAATTCTACATAGTGAAAAAGACGTTTCAGGAAGATTAATTATTTTAGTATGTGAATTGGAGCAGAAACAATTCATAACGGTTAATATTTATGCCACCAACAACAAAATTAGAAATCAGACTCTCTTTGTCAACTTAATTTGAAATTTTCAGAAGCTAAGGTTTTATGGGGAGGTGATTTTAATACAGTATTTGATGATAACTTGGATAGATGGCCTCCAAAACCTGCAAACATAAATTGTGAACTTAAAAATACATGTTTGCGTCTTGGACTTATGGATATTTGGCGTGAAAGGAACAAATTGCAGAGAATGTATACTTGGAGCAATAGAAGTCTGTCTTTGCAGTCACGCATAGATTTTTGGTTCATCTCCAATGACCTTGAAGATAAGGTCAAAGATGTGATGATAGAACCAGCCCTATTAACTGACCATAAACTTATACTTATTAAAATTTACTTGAGCAATTGTTTTTCTCAGAATAATACTTCGAGTTACTGGAAACTTAATAATTCATTACTTAACAACTTAGATTTTAAACTAGAAATTAGTAGGACCATTGAAAAATTTTGGAAACAAGCTTGTAATTCTGGTAACTATGGACAAAATTGGGAACTAACAAAATTTGAAATTCGCAAAATGGCTATTAAAAAAGGGAAGTATTTAGCAAAGCAAAGAAGAGAAAATGAATCACAAGTCATTAAAGCAATATTAAATTTACAAATAAAATCTAACGGTAATCTTAATGAACATGAGAAAGAAAATCTGATTTTATTACAAAGTAAACTAGACGACATATACATAGAAAAAACTAAAGGCGCCTTTGTTAGATCCAGATGTAAATGGATTGAAAAAGGAGAGAAAAATACAAAGTACTTTTTTGGATTAGAAAGGAGAAATGCTGAATATAATACAATAACTAATTTGTCAGTCAATGGAAGTATTACCAATAATCATAAAATAATCTCAAAACATGTTGCTAGCTTTTATCAGGACTTATACTCATCCGCTTCCACTGGTTCTGGCATAGATTCTTTTTTAAATAACATCTCCACAAATGCTAAGAAAATAAATGAAGAATTTAGAGAGATTTGTGATGGAAGAATTTCCTTACCTGAACTGGTGGAATGTGTTAAACTTTTAAAAGACAATAAAACACCGGGGAATGATGGCTTAACAGGAGAATTTTATAAAGTATTTAATGACAAACTCTCTCCTTTCCTGCTATCTGTGTTTGAAGAAGCCAATGAAAAAGGTGAACTTCCTCCGACTATGAAACAGGGTATGATTACTTTAATTCCCAAACCAAATAAGAATAAATTACACATTGAAAACTGGAGACCCATTAGTTTACTTAACAATGAATGCAAAGTTATTTGCTTTAATTTTTGCCAGAAGACTTAAACATAGCCTGAACCAAATTATAGATGAAGAACAATCTGGCTTTATGCCCAAAAGACACATAAGCAATAACATACGTTTAATTTTAGACATGACAGATTACAGTGACCTTCTTCCGAATGATAGCTTCATACTATTCATTGACTTTTATAAAGCCTTCGACACCATCGAGCATAACTTTATATTAAAATCTATTTCCTTTTTTGGTTTTGGTAACTATTTTCATAAGGCAATTCAAACCTTGTATAATGGGTGTTCTAGTTCTATTAAACTGAAAACAGCCACATCAGAAAGATTTAGTATATCACGTGGTATTAGACAAGGCTGCCCGGTGCCTCCATTTTTGTTTCTCTTTAGTTGCTCAGACAATGGCTACACACATAAAAATGTCTCCCTTTTCAGGAATTAATGCTGTTGGTAAAAAGTTTAAAATTTGCCAACTTGCAGATGACACAGCCATCTTTTTGAGTGACCGAAACCAAATTGGGACTGCAGTAAATAGTATCAAAACATTTAGTGATGTATCAGGGTTGGTAATGAACATTAATAAATCAGTTTTGTTCCCCCTGAAAAATTGCAATCTGGCCAGTTTTGATGGAATACCAATTAATGAAAAAGTGACATATCTTGGAATTGTAATTTGTAAAAATAAAGAAGAACGTCATAAGTTAAAATTTTGATCCAATTGTTAAAAAAATACAATCTAAACTAAATTCATTGTTAATGAGAGACTTTATTTGGCATTAATTTGGCATTTATTTGTCTTAATATCAAAGGCAGAAGGTATATCACGCTCTGTATATGTTGCCTTATCGCTGGATATCCCAAAAAATACAATCAAAGAATTGGATAAAATACTGTATGATTATATCTGGAGGAAAAAAAACCCATTATCTCAAAAAATATGTTATCACAGGATGTAGAGACCAAGGTGGTCTGGAAGTGCTGGATTTTCATACTATAAATAATACTTTTAAAATAAAATGGATTATAGAATTCTTGAAAAGACCTGACAGCATCTGGAATGCTTTTCCATCATATTTGTTCAATACTCTTGGTGGCATACATTTTCTACTGAAATGTAATTTTTCTATTGATAAAATTCCCTTGAAATTAGCTGACTTCCATAAACAAGCCCTTCTATCTTGGATATTGATCTATAAACATAACTTTAGTCCACATAGATACTTTATCTGGAATAACAAAGAAATCCTTTATAAAAAGAAGTCTCTGTTTTGTCAACATTGGTTTGATAGAGGAATTCTGTTGGTAGGACAGTTACTGAACAAAGATGGTTTTCTCATGTCATATTCAGAATTTCTTCAGAACTTTAACTTCCCAGTGACACCAAAAGAATACGCAATTGTATTTGATGCAATCCCTACAGGTGCACTTCAAAATTCTAAAACACATATCATTCACAGATATTAGTGCTGAATTTAATAGAATTTTTATTGGAGATACAGACATTACAAAGAAAGAATACACCAATAAATATATTAGAAATCAAATTTCGTGCTCAGTTCCACCTGCTGCAAAGTTTTTTTGGTATTCAACCATGGGTGATTTAAATTGGGAAAAGGCTAATACTACTATTTATAAATACTGTATTAATAATAAAATAAAATAAGTTTCATTTAAAATTTTACATCAAATTTATCCTGTTAAAGATACGCTAAGGAGATTTAAAATAAACATAGAAGAGTCCTGTGTCTTTTGCCAATCAAATAGGGAGACTATTTTTCATTTATTTTATCACTGTGTGTACACCAAAAAATTTTGGTCTGATTTGGAAGAATTTATAATCACAAAATTGAATGTAAACATCAGAATCAATATTTTTGATGTCATGTTATACTTTGATTTATGTGGTTTGTCCAAAAATGTAATTTTTGTTATTCAACTGTTTATTATCTTCGGAAAATACCATATTCACAAATGTAAATGGTCTAATTCACAACCTTGCTTTAATGTATTTCATCTGGACTTTAAATCATATTACAAAACAATAGAAAACATGCAAAATATGAAGGCTAAAAGAACATTTCATCTCCTGAAGGAACTGATTAATTTTTAATTTTCCCCTTCTATATATTATATTAATATGTTATTATCCTCTGGTCTGTACATGTCATTTTTTGTTGTGCAGGTTGCACAGTATTTGTAGTGTTCTCTGTACCTATTGTCCTGTGCATTGTTCATAATAAAGTTCGTAAAAAACAAAAAAAAAAAAAACAAAACTATTTTGAACTTTGACCGCGGCGTGCGCGCTAGCTGCGCTCCGCTGCGTCTGCGCTTTGGTCGACGCAGTCCTCGCGCGGCGCAAGCCATTGAAACAATGCATTCTGGGAGCCATGGATAAGTTTCGTGTGATGCACTCAGAATGCATTGCACCATTGAAGCATGTCACCATTGTTGAGATTCATATGCTGATTCTTGATGTCTGTGTGTGAGTAAAACTCACAGGAGCCCAAAATATGTAAATGGTGTGTTATAACTTGTTTGATGTTCTGATTAAATTCTATTATTCTCTTGCTGTAGAATCATAACAATAAAACAGAATTAATAACATACTACCCGTATAAACCTCCCACATAATATCAATGAGTTAAGCCAATATATGATGATTATGTTCTTATCATCAATCAGCTTATAGCATCTGATTATATTTTCTCTTGCTGTTCTCACCATAACAAACAGACACAGCTGTCAAGAGAAAAACTAATGTTAAAAAGTCAAGAGCCTGACTAAAGCACACACTGATCGCCACAATGGTAACATCAAATCAAACTATTACTTTCAAATAAGTAATCAACATCTAAGCCTCTTCTTAATTCTTAATACGAACTTCTGTAGATGTCTGACAGAAATAAAGTCAGTCTGGTTAGTAATAAGTGAAGCTAATGTTGTTTGTGGAGTTGTTTAATCAGGGGCCGTATTCACAAAACATTTTATCTTACCACTAAGAGTTCTCCTAAATAGCAGTAAAAGTTCTTAGCTAAGAGTTTTCTCTTAAAACCTATTACCTGCGTGAAGTTGGCCCCCCACCCAACGCAAAACGTCTGCAAAATAGTCTCAATCGTTTGTGCTCCGTTTGTGCTGGTTTGTGCCGTAAAAATTTTCGTTTGTGCTGCTTTGGTTTTTTAGATATTAAAAGAATATTTATAGGTCATTCTCAGGTCACTCAGCCCCCCACATATTCCAAATTCATCGAAAATAGTCTCAAACGTTTGTGCTTCGTTTGTGCTGGTTTGTGCCGGTAAAAGTTTCGTTTGTGCTGCTTTCGATTTTAAAATATTAGACTTTGAATTATAGGCGATGACGTCACTCAGCCCCCCCCCCCCCCCCCCACATGCTCCAAATTCACCCAAAATAGTCTCAATCATTTGTGCTTCGTTTGTGCTGGTTTGTGCCGGTAAAAGTTTCGTTTGTGCTGCTTTTGATTTTAAAATATTAGATTTTGAATTATAGGCGATGACGTCACTCAGCCCCCCACATGCTCCAAATTCGCCCAAAATAGTCTCGTTTGTTTGTACTCCGTTTGTGCTGGTGAAATTTTAATTTGTGCTGCTTCTGTTTTTAATATATTAAAATAACTTTTATAGGTCATTCTCAGGTCACTCAGCCCCCCACATGCTCCAAATTCATCGAAAATAGTCTCAATCATTTGTGCTTCGTTTGTGCTGGTTTGTGCCGGTAAAAGTTTCGTTTGTGCTGCTTTCGATTTTAAAATAGACTTTGAATTATAGGCGATGACGTCACTCAGCCCCCCCACATGCTCCAAATTCGCCCAAAATAGTCTCAATCATTTGTGCTTCGTTTGTGCTGGTTTGTGCCGGTAAAAGTTTCATTTGTGCTGCTTTCGATTTTAAAATATTAGACTTTGAATTATAGGCGATGGCGTCACTCAGCCCCCCACATGCTCCAAATTCGCCCAAAATAGTCTCATTTGTTTGTGCTCCGTTTGTGCTGATTTGTGCTGGTAAAAGTTTAGTTTGTGTTGTTTCGATTTTTTTATTTATTTATTTATTTTTTTTAGATAGGCCTATGCCTGTTAAAATAATATTTATAAAATCTCAGGTCACTCAGCCCCCCACCCCACATAGGCTATGCTTCAAATTCACCCTATAGTCTCCTTTGTTTGTGCTTCATTTGTGCTGGTGAAATTTTCGTTTGTGCTGCTTCGGTTTTTAAAATATTAAAAGAATTGGCAATTCATTCTGAGGTCTCTCAGAACCCCACATGCTCCAAATTCACCACAAACAGTCGCAATCGTTTGTGCCGATAAAAGTTTCATTTGTGCTGCCTCGCTTTATAAATATTAGACATTGATTGCATTGAAATGAATGACACTGAACGGCTGTAAATGCAAATCGCATAAGAGCATATTATAGTGACTATTAGGCTATATACCAAAGCATAGACATTTAACAGAAATAGTAGGAGCAATGTGATTTCAAATTAAGTCTGTTTGCTTTCCTCCTTTTCAGTGACAAGCGCGTGTCAGAAACGGAAAGTTGTTGCATCAAAAAAGCTGCATCAGTCCGTGTAATTACTTCAATTAATTAGCCTACGTCAAGAAAATACGACTTATTTAATTGTCTAACTAAACCAAATCGAAAAAACAAATATAGGCATTCGTTTAATTTGATTTTACTTGAAAATAAACAAAGACAAAAAGAATTAAGCCTATATAAGACTTTTTTTTTTTTTTTTTTTGTATTTTTGGTTTATGGGTTAAACAAATTAGTTTATGCTTTAAAATTTGTTTCAAATGTGTGGGTGGCCCCTAAAATACTCATTTTGGCTTTATGTGGTCTAAAACAACACTGAGGAATTTTTTATTTATTTGTAGGCCTATTTATTTTATTCTTAAAAGGCCTAAGTAAAACCTAATGATGCAACATGTTTCACTCGTTATTACAAGCAGTTTTTGTTTTGTTTTTTTATTCTTATAAATAATAACATAATTTGTGTTTCATTGGAAAAACCTAAAATATCAGAAAACAATGGAAGGGATTGCGCAGGCGCCTCCGCGGACAAGAGAAGTAGGCTATTGTTGTGCTCCGCACTATAGATGTAGGCTACATTGGCAAGAAATATATGAAACAACCAATTAGAAAAAAAATAAATAATAACTAATATGCAGAGCAGTAGCCTACATAAGATGAACTTGCATGATGGGACATGCAAGACATAAGTTGAATGGCGTTTCAGGGCGTCACTCATGCGAAACAAATATTAAAGAATAATCATATTTTTTACCCATGAATAAAATTACGAAAAATCTAGCTTTATTTTTCAGTTTTCAGTTTTTTTTTTTTTTACACAAAACAAAACACAAAAATCAAACTCTTTCTTATTCCTCTTTATTTCTTTTTAAGTAAAAAATCAAATCAGCCTACCAGGTGCACGGATGACGGACCCGGACCCCAATTAAACATCCAATATTGTTATTTCATTATTTCTTTACAAAAGCAAAATGAAAAAAAAAAAAAAAAAAAAAATAGAATTATCATCAATTAATTATGTAATCATGATCAATTATCCTTCAGGAAACACAATATTATATAAACCTTTCAACAACGTTGTACTTATTTGTATTTATTATTTATAAAGCACATTTCAATACAACCGAAGTTGTCCAAAGTGCTGTACATTAAAATGGAGAAATACAAGGCACAATTAATATAAAGCATACAAAACATAAAACACATACACATCTAGGAATCAATCACTCATCAGAGAGCATCTTGTCCGCGGAGGCGCCTGCGCAATCCTATCCATTGTTTTCTGATATTTTAGGTTTTTCCAATGAAACACAAATTATGTTATTTATAAAAATAAAAAACAAAACAAAAAAACTGCTTGTAATAACGAGTGAAACATGTTGCACCATTAGGTTTTACTTAGGCCTTTTAAGAATAAAATAAATACAAATAGATTAAAATTTCCTCAGTGTTGTTTTAGACCATATAAAGCCAAAATGAGTATTTTAGGGGCCACCCACACATTTGAAACGAATTTTAAAGCATAAACTAATTTAAGTTAAACCCATAAACCAAAAAAAAAAAAAAAAAAAAAAAAAAAAAAAAAAAACCTCTTAAAGCTAATTTTTAATCTTATATAGGCTTAATTCTTTTTGTCTTTGTTTACTTTCGAGTAAAATCAAATTAAACGAATGCCTATATTTGTTTTTCGATTTGTTTAGTTAGACAATTAAATAAGTCGTATTTTCTTGACGTAGGCTAATTAATTGAAGGAATTACACGGACTGATGCAGCTTTTTTGATGCAACAACTTTCTGTTTCTGACACGCGCTTGTCACTGAAAAGGAGGAAAGCAAACAGACTTAATTTGAAATCACATTGCGCCTACTATTTCTGTTAAATGTCTATGCTTTGGTATATAGCCTAATAGTCACTATAATATGCTCATGCGATTTGCATTTACAGCCGTTCAGTGTCATTCATTTCAATGCAATCAATGTCTAATATTTATAAAGCGAGGCAGCACAAATGAAACTTTTATCGGCACAAACGATTACGACTGTTTGTGGTGAATTTGGAGCATGTGGGGGGCTGATTGACCTGAGATTTTATAAATATTATTTTAATAGACATAGGCCCTATCTAAAAAAACGAAGCAGCACAAACGAAACTTTTACCAGCACAAATGAAGCACAAACGTTTGAGACTATTTTGGGCAAATTTGGAGCATGTGGGGGGCTGAGTGACCTGAGAATGACCTATAAAAGTTATTTTAATATTTCAAAAACCGAAGCAGCACAAACGGAAATTTCACCAGCACAAACGGAGCACAAACGATTGAGACTATTTTGGGCGAATTTGGAGCATGTGGGGGGGCTGAGTGACGTCATCGCCTATAATTCAAAATCTAATATTTTAAAATCAAAAGCAGCACAAACGAAACTTTTACCGGCACAAACCAGCACAAACGAAGCACAAACGATTGAGACTATTTTGGGTGAATTTGGAGCATGTGGGGGGGCTGAGTGACGTCATCGCCTATAATTCAAAGTCTAATATTTTAAAATCGAAAGCAGCACAAACGAAACTTTTACCGGCACAAACCAGCACAAACGAAGCACAAACGTTTGAGACTATTTTCGATGAATTTGGAACATGTGGGGGGCTGAGTGACCTGAGAATGACCTATAAATATTCTTTTAATATCTAAAAAACCGAAGCAGCACAAACGAAAATTTTTACGGCACAAACCAGCACAAACGGAGCACAAACGATTGAGACTATTTTGCAGACGTTTTGCGTTGGGTGGGGGGCCAACTTCACGCAGGTAAACCTATTCACAAAGCTGCTGAGACAAACTTTTACTAAGGAATAAACTGAAGTCTTAAGCTAAGAGTAAGGGCGGGGTTGACCTCGTTGCTATGGAGTATACACACAGTGATTGGCTGATGGGGGAGGAGTCAGCCATTTAATCATAGAAATATTGTAGAATGAGGTATCATGTTTCCATATTAAAATAAAGGTTTTAAAATACAAATGTTGCCATATTCAATTAAAGGTTTTAAAATGTAGGCTAAGTGTCACTAATTAAACTAGTACATGTTCTGTTTGATCATTTGTAAGTGTGAACTAATTAAAACAACTTCCATAGGCAATCAGGCATTATTTATTTATTTATTTATTAAAGATTTATTTTTGGCGTTTTATCTTAGATTCAAATCTATATGTAATATGTATTGCATTTATGAAGAAAAGGTTCAGCACCCAAGGCTCTACTGCTATTCCCTCAATGGTGTACAGTGTCTTTGGGTGGATTAGGACTGTTTGTGATTTGGTCTTAATAACTTAGGAGTCCTCTTGACTACTCCTAACGTTTCACAGATTTACGAGCTAGTTTTAGCGCTAAAATGCTTTGTGAAATACTCTTAGAGCAAAAATTTAGGACTCCTAAAATTAGGACTGACACGCCCATTATTTTTAAGAGTTTCTCCTAAATCGACAAGTTAGGAGCTACTTTTAGCCTTAAGATGTTTTGTGAATACGGCCCCAGATCTTGAGAGATGTAATGTATTTTATCTTCAGTTGATTTCATCCAAGGCTGTGGCTGGAAGTAGTTCTTGTGTTTCTCTTTCCTTCAGTGATTATGCTTGTTAACAGCAGGTGTTCTTCACTAATACAAAATCATTATTCAATCACTTAATTATCTCATTACCTCCAACACTGATTAAGTGTTACATTTAACAGCCTGTAGTGTGCACACTAAGCAGTGTTCATTTCATCTGGGCAAATCCATGTGGGGCCTACATGGAAACTGGGTGCAAAACTGGCTGGGTCCCAGTTAGATAGCCCAGGTCAAACCCATTTGGGCCCCACATGGCTCTGCTGGCTGGGCTCGTTGCTATGGATGATGTCAACACATTTACTAACTATGCCCACAATGATTGGCTGATGGGGGAAAAGTCTCTGTCAGCGATTTAATCATAGGGATATTGTAGAACGAGATATCATGTTTCCATATTCAAATAAAGGTTTTAAAATACAAATGTTGCCATATTCAAAGAACGTTTTTTTTTTTTTCGTAAAAATGTTGCCATATTGAAATAAAGATTTTAAAACGTAGGCTAAGTGTCACAAATTAAACTAGTATATGTTCAGTTAATTGTCCGCCTCTTACATGTCTGCGTCTCGAGAGATTGCAGAATTCAAGTGACAAATTATGCTTTATAAACAAAGTTTTGGAGGAGCGCGTT
This sequence comes from Megalobrama amblycephala, assembly GCF_018812025.1. Taxonomy (NCBI): domain Eukaryota; kingdom Metazoa; phylum Chordata; class Actinopteri; order Cypriniformes; family Xenocyprididae; genus Megalobrama; species Megalobrama amblycephala. The sequence goes on from NW_025953346.1 coordinate 112,524, forward strand.
CAAACGGTCTATCTAATCAGCTCGAGGGAGTTTTCTGCATCCCTCCGCCAACCCGCTTTTCACTCTCGGCTGGGATATGGGGCGAACTCTGAGTTTGGGCTAAACCAATTCCAAGCTTGGAGTTTGGGCAAAATAAATTCCAAACAAATTCCAAGATTTGGAGCCCTCGATCCCCTTGGACAGCACGCCAAATACGCTTATAAAAAAAAATAAAAAAAAAAAAAAAAAAAAAAAAAAAAATATATATATATATATATATATATATATATATATATATATATATATAGCCTATATACTCTATTCGATCATTTGTAAGTGTGAACCCGTGAAAACAACTGCCACAGGTAATAGTACATTATTTATATATTTATTGAAGATTTATTTTTGGCATTTTATTGTATTCCATAAATCAAAATATGTATTGCATTTATGAAGAAAAGGAGCAGCACCTAGTTTTATCGCTATTGCCTCAGTGGTGTACACTGTCTTTGGGTGGATTAGGATTGTTTGTGATTTGGTCTTAGTGACTTAGGAGTCCTCTTGACTACTCCTAATGTTTCACAGATTTAGGAGCTGGTTTTAGCACTAAAATACTTTGTGAAATACTCTTAGAGAAAAAATTTAGGAGTCCTAAATTTAGGACTGACATGCCCATTATTTTTAAGAGTTTCTCCTAAATCTGTAAGTCAGGAGCTACTTTTAGCCTTAAGATGTTTTGTGAATACGGCCCCTGATTGTGTAAAATTTTAATATTGATTTTGTATAAAAACTAATAATAAATATATGATTATGTATACAATATGATACTGTCAATAAGTGAGCTGTTAAAATATATTTTTACAGAAAATGAAATACAGTAAGCATGAAGTAAATAACAAAATACACCTTTATATTGTATAAATCTAAACCCTACATGACACACGTTTACACTAAACAACAGAACATGGTTCATAACGCCAGCATAAATCTTTCAGCAGAACACGGTGCAATATACCTGCATTTTTCCTGTCTAAATATTCATTTAATTGTTAAGTACCAATATAGTAGTCAGCGGATCATTACGACAAAATAAGACACAGTTGCAAATCAGACGATATAAGTATTAGTAACTCAATAAAATGTCACAGATGAAGTTCTTTTCTCACAAAGAAGCAGAAGAGCCTTCTATTCCGGTGCAGATAATGAAAAGGCTGAACTAAATCAGCCAGCATAAAACAAATATAACAACCTGACCAGATGACTGAAGAGCTCTTTTTTATCAAAATACTGACTATTCCAGTCATAGTAAAAGGAACATATGTGATAACCAAGCTAACAGTAGTTACTACAATGAGATAAAACGCTCTTCTCTTCATGTGGTTTTCCTCCTCTCTCTCTCTCCTTCTCTCTCCTGGTCCTGACTGCTTCAGAGCTCTGAGAACAGCCACAAGACAAAACAACTGGATGGAGAGGAAGAGGAGGAACTGTGTGGAGAAGAGCAACGTATAAATATAAGTGGGAGATGAGACAAAAACAATCATGGAGAAAAAACCATAGCCGATGGTGATTATCCAGGCCGCAGTGCAGCAGATCACTTTATATCTGAGAGGTTTGTACTTCAGAAAGGTTACAGGATAAACCACTGCTAGGTAACGCTCAACACACATTATACACTGAAACAGAGGATGACCAGTGATGCCTAATCCAGCTAAAAACTGTGTTAATGATAGGAGAACTGGAAACAGAAACCAATTTGTGATCAGAATGAGCAAAGAATTCAGAGAGAAAATGATCCCACAAAGAGAGAGACTGATGTTGAGGAACTCTGCTAAAACTCCACTGCCTGTTCCTGTGAAGATGAGCCAGATCACATAGGAGTGTATAGAAACACCAGATATGAAGCTGCAGGCAAGCATACAAATTTCAAACATTCCTATCTCCCAAAATGGAAAAAATGTGCGGTTGGCAAATGAATGAGGTGTGGTGAAGTTCTTCATTAGTTCCATGTTTATCTTCTCCAACCAGAAGCACAAAATGAACAGTTGTGATCTATGGAAAGAAAGAAGTGTAAATGCACCAAAAAACAAAAAAACAAAACAAAAACAAGTCAATAAAATCACTAGCAGTCAACATGAAGCAGAAGATCTGAAGGTAAAATTACACATTCAACACAATACCCAAATTATACCCAGATAATATATTGCATTCTAATTTTAAGTATTATACCATAGAATAATATTAATTTAAATGTGTCGCTTTCATATATATGGTTTCAAGTAGCATTCACCTGAAGAGTGAATGTTCAGTCTCTCTGGCTTGACATGAAGCTCACTGCTGTTTTATATAGTCACTTCACAGCTGTCAGATTTCAATGATTTCATTTTCATCACATTGGACACAGGCTATGCAAAATGAAAATCATGAGGTTACAAAAAACGGACTGTCTTGAGTAAACAACTGGACAGAAAAAATATTGCACTTCTCTGTGGAAAATTAATTTCAGAACTCTGGGTTTTTAATGTGCAAAAAAAAAAAAAAAAAAGAAAAAGAAGATCAATTCATTTGTTGGTGTAGTTGTCACCCACAAATTATGATTCCTTTGTTTCTGACATTTTTTTTTTTTTTTTTTTTACAGGCTTTTTGATGTCAGATCCAAACTAGAGTAACATTAAATATACTATATCATAGATGTTTGTTGTTGTTGTTGTTGTTGTTTTTTCAAAGTGTCAATGGCCTAACAATGTACCCTACAGAGAAGGGTCAGTGAATGAATCTTTTTAGTGAATGCATTTAAAATATTTGACTCACTGGGATGAAACATTCATTAGCTTTATTTTACATAAAGGTTGTAATGAAAAATACACAATTTTATGAATCATATAAGGCAAATTTGCTATTTTGAAACTATAAATGGAATAGAGTTACATCTAAAATTGGGCTTTTGATTTAGTTTTGAGACACATCTGATTTACTGCAACAAATAGGGTGAATTCAAGTAAATCAATCAATCGGCCCATGCAATTTACTTGAATTCAGCCTATGTGTAACTTTATGATTTTCACACCAGAGTCTGAATTTTTTCTTGCATGACAATATGCTTATTCACAATTATTACCCATAAATGTCCAAACCCTGACAGTCACCAGGCCACAATACAATACAGTACAGTCAACATAGAAACAAAATGACCAAGAGACACAACATTTCTATAAGTTTATTTAAAGGTGCCATCGAATTGAAAATTGAATTTACCTCCCCAGCCAGCAGAGCCATGTGGGGCCCAAATGGGTTTGACCTGGGCTATCTAACTGGGACCCAGCCAGTTTTGCACCCAGTTTCCATGTAGGCCCCACATGGATTTGCCCAGATGAAATGAACACTGCTTAGTGTGCACACTACAGGCTGTTTAATGTAACACTTAATCAGTGTTGGAGGTAATGAGATAATTAAGTGATTGAATAATGATTTTGTATTAGTGAAGAACACCTGCTGTTAACAAGCATAATCACTGAAGGAAAGAGAAACACAAGAACTACTTCCAGCCACAGCCTTGGATGAAATCAACTGAAGATAAAATACATTACATCTCTCAAGATCTGATTAAACAACTCCACAAACAACATTAGCTTCACTTATTACTAACCAGACTGACTTTATTTCTGTCAGACATCTACAGAAGTTCGTATTAAGAATTAAGAAGAGGCTTAGATGTTGATTACTTATTTGAAAGTAATAGTTTGATTTGATGTTACCATTGTGGCGATCAGTGTGTGCTTTAGTCAGGCTCTTGACTTTTTAACATTACTTTTTCTCTTGACATTTGTGTCTGTTTGTTATGGTGAGAACAGCAAGAGAAAATATAATCAGATGTTGTAAGCTGATTGATGATAAGAATATAATTATCATATATTGGCTTAACTCATTGATATTATACGGGTAGTATGTTATTAAACTAGTATTAGTAGTATGTTGTTATGCAATGCATTCTGGGAGCCATGGATAAGTTTCGTATGATGCACTCAGAATGCATTGCACCATTGAAGCATGTCACCATTGTTGAGATTCATATGCTGATTCTTGATGTCTGTGTGCGAGTAAAACTCACAGGAGCCCAAAATATGTAAATGGTGTGTTATAAATCGTTTGATGTTCTGATTAAATTCTATTATTCTCTTGCTGTAAAATCATAACAATAAAACAGAATTAATAACATACTACCTGTATAATATCAATGAGTTAAGCCAATATATGATGATTATATTCTTATCATCAATCAGCTTACAGCATCTGATTATATTTTCTCTTGCTGTTCTCACCATAACAAACAGACACAGCTGTCAAGAGAAAAAGTAATGTTAAAAAGTCAAGAGCCTGACTAAAGCACACACTGATCGCCACAATGGTAACATCAAATCAAACTATTACTTTCAAATAAGTAATCAACATCTAAGCCTCTTCTTAATTCTTAATACGAACTTCTGTAGATGTCTGACAGAAATAAAGTCAGTCTGGTTAGTAATAAGTGAAGCTAATGTTGTTTGTGGAGTTGTTTAATCAGATCTTGAGAGATGTAATGTATTTTATCTTCAGTTGATTTCATCCAAGGCTGTGGCTGGAAGTAGTTCTTGTGTTTCTCTTTCCTTCAGTGATTATGCTTGTTAACAGCAGGTGTTCTTCACTAATACAAAATCATTATTCAATCACTTAATTATCTCATTACCTCCAACACTGATTAAGTGTTACATTAAACAGCCTGTAGTGTGCACACTAAGCAGTGTTCATTTCATCTGGGCAAATCCATGTGGGGCCTACATGGAAACTGGGTGCAAAACTGGCTGGGTCCCAGTTAGATAGCCCAGGTCAAACCCATTTGGGCCCCACATGGCTCTGCTGGCTGGGTCGGTATAGTTAAATAACAAGAGTTCAGTACATGGAAATGACATACAGTGAGTCTCAAATTCCATTGTTTCCTCCTTCTTATATAAACCTCATTTGTTTAAAAGACCTCCAAAGAACAGGCGAATCTCAACATAACACCGACTGTTCGTAACAGTTGGGGTGTACGCCCCCAATATTTGCATATACCAGCCCTTGATCGAGGCATTACACAAGGGCAGCCAGTATTAACGTCTGGATGTGCACAGCTGAATCATCAGACTAGGTAAGCAAGCAAGGACAATAGCGAAAAATGGCAGATGGAGCAATAATAACTGACATGATCCATGATAACATGATATTTTTAGTGATATTTGTAAATTGTCTTTCTAAATGTTTCGTTAGCATGTTGCTAATGTACTGTTAAATGTGGTTAAAGTTACCATTGTTTCTTACTGTATTCACGGAGACAAGAGCCGTCACTATTTTCATTTTTAAACACTTACAGTCTGTATAATGCATAAACACATCTTCATTTTTTATAAATCTCTCCAACAGTGTGTAATGTTAGCTTTAGCCACGGAGCACCATTAAACTCATTCAGAATCAAACGTAAACATCCAAATAAATACCATACTTACGCGATTCGACATGCTGCATGACGAACACTTTGTAAAGATCCATTTTGAGGGTTATATTAGCTGTGTGAACTTTGCACATTCACTGTTTAAGGCAAGCGCGAGCTCCATGGGCGGGGAGCGTGAGCATTTAAAGGGGCCGCAGCCTAAATCAGCTCATATTTAATGATGCCCCAAAATAGGCAGTTAATTAAAAAAAATCTATGGGGTATTTTGAGCTGAAACTTCACAGACACATTCAGGGGACACCTTAGACTTATATTACATATTTTAAAAGACGTTCTACGGCACCTTTAAGCTTAATTGTACTGTGCACAATGGCTCTGCTCTGTCAGACCATACAAATGGTCTTTTTTTTGCTCAAATACATGAAAAAAATTGACATTCACTGATAATTTTATAATTGACATGACTGTGATAGACTGTTTGTTTTAAGAAAACCAAACCTGCTAAATGAGTCAAACTTTTATCATTTTCATACGTACCATATGAGATCCCGACAGATCCCAATGTGAAGTGATACTAATTAACTCTACTTTTTCCAGAAGCTGAGACAGGACAGTTTTCCAATTCGGTGCAGGTAAAGAACTGGTGGTACTAAACCAGCCAGTGTAAAACAAACATAACTAAGTGACCAGAGAAAATGAAAAAGCTGCACTGTCAGAGCAGATACCAATCCAGTTATGGTAAATGGAACATATGTGATAACTGTGTTCACAACAGTTACTTGCATTGCATTAATTGCATTGAGAGGAACCACACATATGTATAAAAATTTAATACAAATAGAAAACTAAACATGCAGACTGAAAAGCAGCCAAGAGTGATTATCCAGACCACAGTGCAGCAGATCACTCTATATCTGAGAGGTTTGTACTTCAGAAAGGTTACAGGATGAACCACTGCCAGGTAACGCTCAAAACAGATCAGACACTGAAAAACAGGAGAACCAGAGATGGCAAGTCCTAACAAAAACTGGGATAATGCTAGACCTGTGAACGGAAACCATTTTGTGAACAATGTGAGCAAAGAGTTCACAGAGAAAACGATTCAACTAACAGAGAGATTGAGGATGAAGAAGTCTGATGCAACTCCACTTCCTGTTCCTGTGATGATAAGCCATATAACATACAGTAGGAGTGTGTAGGAACACCAAACAGGAAGCCAAAAGCACAACATTCAAGGATGCCAGTTTCATAAAATACAGATGTTGTGAGGTTGGTGGATGCCTCATGTATGGTGAAGTTTACTACAGGGCTACTCATGTCTTCCTCTTCTGTCTTTTAGCAATTGTGATCTAAAGAGAGAAGTGCAAAAACCAAGATCAAGGTTAGTGGTTAGACTGCATGTACATTCATTAAATCACAACCAGTTGTGAAGGTAAAATCTATAGGTAAAATTAATGTTCACCGAAGCAGAAATGGAATTGCGTGAAAATCAAAACAATATATTGGGTTTCAAGTAAATTACAGAGTTCCGAAACAAATTCATCAATCCTCCCCATAACCCTTATAATATGAATGATAACAGCATAAGTATATTACATTGTGCTCAACACAATAGAATAAATAGTTTGTCACCTGAAGAGTGAATGCTCAGCCTCCATGCTCAGACATCACAGTTGTCATTGTACTTGTACACAAATACTTGTGCATCGTTTTATATTCTAACCATCACCCAGTACATCAGCTATGCAAACAATTAGTGGAAATAATGCATGTTAAAGTCATGGTTCTCAACTTCTGAAGCCAAAAGGAACATATTCACACAACAGATGCAAAAGCTCATTTTTTATTATGCATGGCTTATTTAATGTACAAGCCATTTCCTTCTGTCACTCACACACACACACACACACACCACACACACACACACACACACACACACACACACACACACACACATATATATATATATATATATATAAAAGAAGTATATATATAAAAATATATTGGATTATATAATATTATATATAACATTGGATTTCCATGTTTTGGGTACATTACATAGACTTAATGATTTTTATATGAATAGAAAGTTCAAAAGAACAGCATGTACAAACTGTATATTCACAGAAAACACATTTAAATGAAACACATGTAACATGCACAAAAACTTTAGCATAACACAAGACAGTTCAGCAAGTCACTTTACACGGATAATCACAATGGCTTGGGGTTCCCTTTTTGAAATTTCTAGGTAAATATAATGATAATGATAAAATATAATTCATTTTAACGCACTTTTAAAATGGATAGAAACCTACAGCCTTGATCTGTGACACATCAATTGATTATTCAAAACTCTCATAAGTTCTGGTCAATCTTCAAAATGTCTTTTTCAAATTTTCATTATGTAGTCAATCTGAGTTGAAGCACATAAATTGATTAACAGTTTGTTTACTGACATTAACCAGCTAGAACTAGCTTGCTTTTTGTTAACAGCATTAAACACATTTAACTACGAGTTGTGGTTAACAGCATACTTGCATTTTCGTACATTTATTCTGTTGTTTACAGGTAGTCATACTTGAGGTTTGGGGTAGGATTAATATTTATATTATTATAGCTATTAGGTTCAACATTTGCATGATTCCATGATCGTTGCCCTGAATCAAGTCATTTGACTGAAGAAGCCCAGTAGTTTCAGCTGCTGCGACTCTAGTGTTTGTGTTATTTTTTCATTCCTTAATCATTGGAAACACTTTACTAAGTCTCATTATTTGTTAGCATTAATGAACTACATGATTTAAAATGAACTAACAATGAACAATACTTCTGATTAATGGTTAATGTTAATTTCATTAGAACATTTTTAAAAGCAAATGTTGTATATACTGTGAACAAAACATATTTTTATGAACTCACATGAACAAAAAATAATAAATGCAGTAAAAATCTACCGTATTGCATTTAGGTAGTTTGTGTTTTCATTAGTTAAAGGGATAGTTCACCCAAAAATGAAAATTTGATGTTTATCTGCTTATCCCCAGCGCATCCAAGATGTAGGTGTCTTTGTTTAACTTCAGTAGAACACAAATGATGATTTTTAACTGCAACTTCGCTGCCGTCTGTCAGTGGTATAATGCAAGTCAGCGGGAACTTGGACTATAAGAGTAAATAAAACACGACAGACAAATTGGCCAAATGTAAACGGCCTGCGGCTCCGTGACGACACAGTATGATTGTCGATGTAAGACTACGGACAATGATCGGTTTGTGTGAGAAACTCCCGAACAGTCATTTATGATAATTTTTTACCTCTAATACACCACTATTTCCAACGGCATTCATCACTCGATTTGTTTGGTCTGATCGCGCTCTGACAACGGCAGTGATGTCTCGCGCATATACGTATCCGGATGAGAGCGTATGACATGCGGAGGTCCAGCTTCGTCAGAGCGCGATCAGACCAAACGAATCGAGTGATGAATGCCGTTGGACATAGTGGTGTATTAGAGGGATACCTGAAAATTGACTATAAATACTTGTTCGAGTGAGCGATAGTCGATGCATGGCACAAACCGATCCGTCCTTCTTTAGTCTTAGGACATCAATGTGTCGTCACTGATGTAACCTTGGGCGAGGGCTTCCTTGATGTAATCCTCCATGGACCTTGTCCTCCGGGAAGCAAAGTGGGTTTATCTTACTCTTATAGTACTGAAGTTCCCATCCACTAAGCATTATTTGACTGACAGACATGGCAACGGTTGGAGGCAGCTTAAAAATCATCATTTGTGTTCTACTGAAGAAACAAAGACACCTAACATCTTGGGGATGTCGCTGGGGGTAAGCATTGATAAACATCAAATTTTCATGGACGTTTTGGCACAGTGAACTAGGTCAGGCTTTAATGCATGGTGGAACAGGAGTTCAGCACAAACACACACACACAAATGAAAATTCTGTCATCAGGATTTACTCACCGTTTTCCAAAAGTTATTCCTAGCCTGTATGAATTTCCTTCTTCTGCTGAACACAAATGAGGATATTTTGAAGAGTATGGTTAAACCAACTTGCAAGTGTGACTGGGCCAGCCACGGTGCGGACGCGCTTCCACTCAGGGGTATTGCCGGGTGGAGTACATCTATGTAGACTCGGATTGGAAAAACGTACCTGTGTCAAAATTTTTGCAAAAAGCAAAATACCGGCTGACCAATACGTACATATCACTGCAGTTTCTAGCAGAAATGAACACTAGAGGCAGTAAAATAGCAAGCACTTTTAATCGTTTTCACCGGGCCAGATTATAGATTAATAAAGACTTGTTTTCACGCGGCTCCTTGCACAATAATGTTATGACCTCAAAACACGTTTTACCATAGTGCATGATTTGTAAACGAATATATTTTGGAGTTGGCATCACTTACCCAGCTCCATATGTTCAATTTTACTGTCGTAATAAGCTCGCTCGGTAGCTCAGTTGGCACAGAATTGTAGATTGTGACTGACCTGAAGAGCTATGAATCCCGTGAAAGACCAGTCACAGAAAAAGAGATCAAAGACCATGGAGTCCTCAAAAACAAACTAAAATAACGTTTTAATGTCAGCAGATTCAGAACTTGGGTCATGTTCAGAACTGCTGTGATATCCTACATACAAACGTCAATGTAATAAAACATTGTCATATATTGTCATACACGTTAATCTGTTCCGGAAAAAAAAAACAAAATAAACAATTTTTAAGCACCACTCACTGGACATTTCACTTCGAAACTGTTGTGAAACGTGCATGATGCAAGTTGTTTTGCATTTTGCAAAAATGTTGACACAGGTAAGTTTTTCTAATGAGTCAATGGGGTTCCATTAACTACGGTGGCCCAGTAGTGCACAACATAACAAAATTAAAAAAGCAAACATAAGTACACAACACAACGAAATAAAGCCACAACACAACGGAATAAAGCCACAACACAACGGAAATGCTCCCGACCACTCGGGGGCTCTCAGAGCTCGGTAATATTAGTATTCCTTGCCACTGTTCTATAAAGTCGACAGTCTTACAAAGATATCAATACCATGATTAGTTTTAAGTATGTAAGCATTGTATATCGACATGAAATATTAATTAAAAATCAACTACGTGCACAATAGCTTCATATTTATATTTGTGAATGATGGACGCGATACAGCGCATGATGAAGGGAACATCCACCAATTCAACCAAGTGGTTAAAACGTATAATTTGTATTCATTACAATGACTTTGTTTAACATTTAAAAACAGACATGTTCAAATTCCAAAGCTTGTTACTTCCTGTTGGTAAGACTGACAAGCTTTGGAATTTGAATATGTCTGTTTTTAAATGTTATAAGTAATTTTAATGAATACAAATTATACGTTTTAACCACTTGGTGGAATTGGCAGATGTTCCCTTCACCATGCACCGTGGTAGCGCGTCAGATCATTCACAGGTATAAATATGAAGCTATTTTGCACGTAGGTGATTTTGAATTAATATTTCATGTCGATATACGGTGGTTACATACTGTTAAAACTAATTGTGGTGTTGATATTACTGCCGACTCTATAGAACACTGGCAAGGAAAACTAACTTTACCGAGCTCTGACAGCCCCCTAGTGGTTGGGAGCATTTCCGTTGTGTTGTGGCTTTATTCCGTTGCGTTGTGGCTCGATTTCGTTGTGTTGTGAACTTATGTTTGCTTTTTTAATTTCGTTGTGTTGTGCACTACTGGGCCACCATAATTAACTGTTTGGTTACAGACATTCTTCAAAATATCGTTCCAAACCTGTATGGATTTCTACACAAAAGAAGATGACAGAATTTTCAGTTTTGGGTGAACTGATCTTTTAACTAATGTAAGCAAATGAGACCTTATTGTAAAGTGTTACCAAAATTTGACATTATGACACAAAAAAAAAAAATTCTAAAGTAAGCTGTTACTATTTGTTTATAAAACAGAGAAAATTATAAGCAATATGCATGAAATATATAGGCCTAACAAAGTGCACCTTAAAGTATAAACTAAATTACATTTACACTCATTAACATTAAACAACAGAACATGTGATTCATAACACCATCAGAAGAAGCACTAAATTAGCAAACATGTTTAAAATCTCAGGTACAATATGCAGTTTGGTATGCTAAAATTGTTCACAAAATTCACATTTAATTTCATATAACCTAAAATACATAGGCCTATTCTAAATGAAAACCAGTGTAATTTTGTATAGAATGATACGACTCTCTGGAGAACATGATTCCGATTGGTCAATCGCTACATTCAACGTTTATTTCCAAATGATGTCTCTCTGCCGTCTCTAAAAGTTATATTAATTCAAATTAATATTCCCTCTATGCATTTATTTATTTTTTAAGTAGCCATGAAATATTCAGTTTATCAATAAAACAGAATAAAACACAACAGGGTGATAAGGACTCTGGTGCAAAGCAGGTGATTAAATGATTAATAATTCAACAAAATGTCAGTTTTTTAGAGAACAGAAGCAGAAGAGGTTTCCAGTCCGGTGCAGATAAAGTCCAATGTGAATGAAACCAGCCAGCATAAAACAAATGTAACTTATTGACCAAAGGATCTGAATAATCTGCAGTGTTGCAAGATAGTGCAATCCAGTGATAATGAATGGAACATATGTGATAACCAAGGTAGCAGTAGTTACTCGAATAATGTAAAACGCTTTTCTCTTCATGTGGTTTTCCTCCTCTCTCTCTCTTCTTCTCTCTCCTGGTCCTGACTGCTTCAGAGCTCTGAGAACAGCCACAAGACAAAACAACTGGATGGAGAAGAAGAGGAGCAACTGGAGTGAGTAGTACCATATATACATATGTTTGGTAAATGAGAGAAAAGTAAACATGCAGAACAAACAAGAGCCAAAAATAATTATCCAGGCCGCAATGCAGCAGATCACTCTATATCTGAGAGCTTTGAACTTCAGAAAGCTTACAGGATGAACCACTGCCAGGTAACGCTCAACACAGATCACACACTGAAAAAGAGGATGAGCAGTGACAGTAATTCCAAAGAAAAACTGTGTTATTGCTGTGAGACTTGAAATGGAAATGGAAATTCCAAATGGAAACCATTTTGTGAATAGGACGAGCAAAGAGTTCAAGGAGAAAAAGATCCCACAAACAGAGAGATTGAGGTTGAAGAACTCTGATGCAACTCCACTTCCTGTTCCTGTGATGATGAGCCATATAACATAAGAGTGTGCAGGAAAACCAGATGTGAAGCTGAAAGTAAGCATACAAATTTCTAATATGCCAATTTGCCAAGATGAAGATACTGTGATGTTGGCAGGTGTATGGGGTGTGGTGAAGTTCTTCATTAGTTCCATGTCTGCTTTCTCCAGTCAGAACCAGAAGAACAAAGCAATAATTCTGCAGTTGTGATCTATGGAAAACAGAAGTTCAAATGTTCCAAGAAAAATCAATAAAAACCAGGACAATCTAAGGCAAAATTACACATTATTGTAAGCAATTAAAAACAAAAACAAAACAAAAAAAACCTACACAATACCTGAATTATATGCAGATGCAATGTAGTTTAATTGCCATATAATAATACTATTTGAAACATGTTGTTAACTTTCCTAAAATAACTCCAATACAAAATCTAATTTTGTTACTTTTTTTCCCCAAAGCTTAAACCTATTTACTCAGCTAATTCACCTATCATGCTCATAACGCTTACCCTGTGTGTCACAGTGACTGCTATATATTAACAGATATTAAGACAATAAATCAAAGTGAACAGAGTTTGTCACCTGAAGAATGAATGAATGTCTCTCTGGCTTGACATAAAGCTCGCTGCTGTTTTATATAGTCACTTCACAGCTGTCTAAACCCCATGTATATACAATTTCATTTTCCAAACATCCCTTTGGACACCAGCTATGCAAATACTTCAAGTGAAAATCAGGAGGTTAAAAAAGACAGACAATCTTGAGTAAACATGAATAGAAACACATTCTCTGTGGAAAAGTCAGGTTTAATGAGAACATCTCTGTGACAAAAGTCTAATTAACAGGTTTGGTTGTTTCAGTAATTAAGTGAAAACAAATCTTAAAGAAATATTGCCAGGTCAGTACAAATTAAATTAATCCGACCATATTTTTTTGCTGTAAAGTAATTTTGCTTTGATTAGTTTTCTCCTATTTTCCACATACAGTATATTCCTGTGATGAGCGCTGCAAACACAGATAGGAAGCTCGTTCTCAAACTCCTGTGAAAACACCCGTTCAGTGCCATTGTTCTATTACTTCAAAAATGCACCAGCCCACAATGCATTGCATACTGTTCCCATTGAAAATTGGCTGTAAATTAACAGCAGTTGCTTACTGTGAAAAATATTGCCCAGAATGCATTGTTAGTTGCAACAGTATGTTGCTGTCAGAATTTGGCCTTTTTTTTTTTACAGCTTTTTATTTTTTATTTTTTTTACAGTGTATGGATTAGTTTTATGATCCCTTTATTAACTTTTCAAAGCATTAAAATGTCATTTGCATAGATGGTCAATTGAGGGACAGAAATCGCTTAGATTTCTTTAAAAATATCTTCATTGTGTTCTGAAGATGAACAAAAGTCTTACAGGTTTGGAACAACATGAGGGTGAGTAAATTATTCATTTTTGGGTGAACTAACCCTGCAAGTTTATTTAATAAAATTAACTTTGTACAGAATCTATTTCACCAAAAAGCTGACTTATGTTACCACAACCTATGTATATGTGTGGAAAAAGTATTTAATAGGCTATATTAAATGAATATACAACACAAGACAAGTATACTTACAATACCAACTTAGTACTAAGTATATCTTGATAAAAATATTAAGTACAACTATAGGTCAAATGTACTTAGAGTTTTATCTCTGATTAAAGTAGACTGAAAGCATACTGTCTTATTTTTAGTTTAAAAGGAGTATACTAATGGCACATTTGAATTAACTTTTTTTTTTTTGTTGTTTTTTGTATTGAATATCTTATGAGGAACAGAAGCAGGACAGTTTTCCAGACAGATGGAGATAAAGAAAAGGCTGAACAAAAACAGCCAGAGCATAACAAACCAAACCAGTGAACCAAAGGGCCTCATCGTTCTGCTGTGTCACAACACTAAAGAATCCAGAGATAGTAAATGGGACATATATGATGACTGTGTTCACAGTAGTAATTACAATGAGATAAAACGCTCTTCTCTTCATGTGGTTTTCCTCCTCTCGCTCTCTTCTCTCTCCTGGTCCTGACTGCTTCAGAGCTCTGAGAACAACCAAACAGCAGAACAACTGAATGGAGAGGAACTGCAGTGAGCCATGAACCATGTATGTGCTGTAGTATTGTGTGACATTTAACAAACTTCTCCTAGAGCTTAAATCAGATCAACATCATATGTTGTCAGTGTAATCTAAAGGTCTTTGTGACATTAAATTGTGAAGACCTATAGAGTTTTCACTGAAGGGCGTGTCCGTGGCGGCCTGACAAAGTTCGATGTTTCTCCATGATACACAAAGTTGTTGTAACTCTGGCGTACAATGTCTGATCTGCCCCAGACTTCACGTTTTATTAGAGTCCTGACCTGGAAGATATCTAATGGCAATAGTCAGTTAGTCATAGCGCCACCTGCTGGCAACAGGAAATGGCATGTTTTACACTGTGATTAACTCCTTATAGAGATTTAACCAGATCAACATCATATTTAGTCAGTCTAATCGTAAGGCCTTAACAATATTAAATTGCAAAGATCTTAAGTTTTCGCTGAAGGGCGTGTCCTTGGTGGAATGATAAATTTCGCCATGAAAGAGTAAGCTGTTGTAACTCAGGCATACAGTGTCCGATCTGCCCCAAACTTCACATGTTTTATTAGATTCCTGGCCTGAAGACATCTATATGCCAATATTCAGTTAGTCATAGCGCCACCTGCTGGCAACAGGGCATGTTTTAACACTGTACTTCAATCCCTGAAACACATTTCAATATGCCACAAAGTACCAAACATACAAGGAACACGTTAAATCATTCAACGCTTGGCTAAGTGCTAATGTATGTGATTAACGCCAGTAATTTCACATGTTCCAAACTTCACATGTTTGATAATAGTCCTGGCCTGAAGACATCTACATTGCAATATTCAGTTACAGTCAAAGCGCCACCTGTTGGCAGAAGGAAATGTGGCACTTTGAAATGACTTTGCCATATTTGTCCTGTATTTAGTCGCTTACATGCGTGTCGCCCACTGTTCACTGTTTTCCTAAGGCCAACGGGTGGCGATGAGCCTGGGTGCAAGCGCCCTTTCATCGCTGCTTGCAGCTTCATTTAAGATAATTTTTCTCTGACACAGTTATCTCTGAGATCTTGTCATATGTTATTTCCATTTTTTTTTAAAGCTGCAGTCTGTGATTTTTCCTATTTGTCGCCATCTCTTGTTTGAAACCTGCAATTGCATTCATATGCACATACATATATCTGTACGTGCGTTGTGCATCGGCACAGCTCGTCAGCGCAGATGAATCTAATGTTTCCTGTCAGTCACCGCACCAGTGTGGATACTGTACTTCAGCATCACAGATTCTACGTCTTGAAAGTATGACCAATATAAGAATTTTCACTGGAAAATATCATCTGAACAAGTAAGTAACATTTCTGCCACTTTTGTTCTGACCAACTGAGGAAAAAGCATTAGGCCTACAATAAATTGCGCTGCCAATGATGATTAAATCTAACGATCGCTTAGCTCGGATCATGCTAAACCGTGCAAATTATTATTACTGTTATACTTTGTTCTCAAATCGTTAATGTTCACAACATCAGCATTACTTTGACTATGTGTATATTAGCGTTACCTGTAGATTTCAATTTCTACACTGTCAGAAATAGGGGTACAGTAGGAGTCCATTTCTGTCCCCCAAGGTACAATCTACACTAACGTACCCCATAGGGCTTATTATTGGACCTCAAGGTACATGTTTGTACCTTTTTGAGGGTCAAAAAGGTACATATATGTTCCCAAGCATTAAAAGGTACATATATGTACCGTTTCTTTTAAAGGTTAAGGTACAATATCAAGAGACAGCCTCTGCTAAGCCATTTTTTTTTTTGTAAAAGTTGTTTTTTAAAGACTTTAATGATATATAAATGATATAAATGATATATAAATGATATATATCATTAAAGATTTTAATGATATATAAAGTTGTTGTTTAAAGATTTTAATGATATATCATTAAAATCTCCAAACAACAACTTTTACAAAAAAAAAACAACAAAAAAAATGGCTTAGCAGAGGCTGTCCATCTTACCGGGTGTTAAAAATGAACACTGGAGCAGTGTTAAAGTTAATGAGATAATTGATTGATGATTGAGTGATGATTGACAATTAGTGGTGACACCTGATGTTAATGAGCAGAATCATTGAAGGAAAGAGAGAAAAAAGGTGTTAATTAATGTTTTATGGAATGTTTCATTTCAAGTCACCATGAAAGAGGTCAGCGTTTGCTTTAGTGGGTCTCTTGACTCTTTACTTTTTTATTGTTAATTTTTCTCTGACTGCTCCAACTTTGTGTTTGTAAAGCACATTTGTTATGGTCAGAGAAAATAGGATCTGGTAACAATATAATTTGATGATGATATAATCATCATGTGATGGCCTGATGTCATTTTGAGTCTAAATCTCTGACCCTGTGTTTGATGTGTAGCTTTAGTATTAATGATTGTAGTCCTGTGATTTTACAGCTTGAGATCTAACAGCAGTATGACTTTTTTTTTTTTTTTTTTAAGAATAATAGATTATGAACTGAAGCTTCAGTGTTTAAACACACACACAGACATCAAGAATCAGCATCTGATTCTCAAGAACGGTGATGATAAATAAATACAAAATACTGACAAACAGATCAACTCTGAACATCACAAAACAAGCTACTGTCACAACAAAACAACAGAAAAATAAAAGCAAACATGAACAATCTACGAAAATTACAGGACAATTCAGCTGCATAATTTATTCATGCAGCAATGCATGATGGGAGCCATGGATGAGTTTTGATTGGTGGCTCCCATCATGCACTGCAACATGAAGCACTTTGTTTGATTGTCACCATTGTTGAGGGTCATATGCTGATTCTTGATGTCTGTGTGTGTTTCAAAAAAACCTCTTCAGATTATAAAAGCTCTGCTGGATCTCAAGCAGTAACAGATTTACCATAAAGAAATAATTTAACATCTATATCACCAGTTAATACTGGACGTCACCAATGAATCTGACCATTTCACAATGAGAAAACACAACAATTATGACTGTGCTTCCCAAAGCCTTGTAAACCTAAATTGATAACTTTCGGCTTATATCACTTTTGGGAAACACAGCTCAGATCATAGTTTCCCTGGCTAATAACAATTATGCTTTACAAACACAAAGTTGGAACAGCCAGAAATAAATTAATGGTAATAAAAAGAGTCAAGAGCCAACTAAAGGAAATGCTTTTCACCATCATGGTGACTTCAAACTAAACTTTCATTAAAACGTTAACATCTAAACATCTGTTAATTCTCAATAAGAACTTTTGTTGATGTATGACAGAAATCAAATCAAACTGGTTAATAATAAGTGTAATAATGTTTAATGGCTGGAAGTCAGTTGTAGTTGTTGTGTCTCTCTCTTTTTCTCTTGTTGTTTCTTCAGCGATCCTGCTTATTAACATCAGGTGTCTCCACTAATTGTCAATCACCACTCAATCATCAATCAATTATCTCATTAACTTTAACACTGCTTCAGTGTTAATTTTTAACACCCGGCAAGATAGACTCATATGGAATGTTTAAAAATGTGTTTCAAATGAAATGTTGTAAAATGTGACAATGAAAAGGATTTAATAAATTCTGATTTTAATTCAGCGTGTGTGTGTGTGTGTGTGTAAAATATATACATCTCATTATAGTCAACGATTGTACGCTGTCAAAGCCAATTTTGTAAAACTTGTTAAATAAAGGTACAAAATTGTCACCAAAGGTACAAAACTGGTCTCTTAAGGTACAAATAACAAGGGTACAAAAGTGTACCCTTGAGGGTACAGCCCCAGTGACAAGCCATTGTACCCCTTAAGGTACAATTATGTACTTTATTTTCTGAGAGTGTTAATTAAAATAAAAACCACATGCATGATAAGTCTAAAACAAGTACACAAATGTTAAGTAGATTAAACAGAGCATGTGACTGACTCTGAAGGTGATTGACCCCTAATGTATTTCTACGGATTTTGATATTATTATAATTATTATTATTATTATTATTATTAACAGTTAAGTTCTTTTTGAGAATTGACAGAGGTTTGATATATGTTCAATATATGAAAATATTTGGTTACCATTATGGTGATCAGTGCTTCCTTTAGTTGGGCAGTTGCTCTTGGTCTCTATGTTAAGATTATGTTAAACACTTTGTAACTGTATTTACAAAAACATATAAATTTATACAAATAAGATATCAGATAGGAGCAGTCTGGTGATAGAGTTTACACCATAAATAATAAAATCTAATCCCATCACTGACTGAAAGTGGTTGTTTATTCATTATTAAGTTATTTTAACAACAATACTTTCATGCAACAGATTAGGCATTTTGAATTAAAATCTTAAACACACGGAGAAAAGAAACATTTTGCCAATTTTGTCCCCTTTTTGAAGGGTCAATTTTTGTACTGTTAAATAAAGGTACAAAATTGTCACCACAGGTACAAAACTGGTCTCTTAAGGTACAAATCACAAGGGTACAAATTTGTACCCTATGCTAAGGGTACAAAAACTGTACCCTTGAGGGTACAGCCCCAGTGACAAGCCATTGTACCCCTAAAGGTACAATTATGTACTTTATTTTCTGAGAGTGTATAGTCACTCCACAGTCCAAGTCTTTTGCTTTTTGACTATGGGTGAATCTCCAGTTGTCACTGATGATTGTCATTTGGATCTTTCTGGATAACAATCCGCCATCAAAATGATAAGTTTAATTATTTAAGCTACTGTTTGAAAAGGCTACAAATGTGCCGCTACCGGCAGCATCCTCACATGATATAACTGACTAGCCTCTCGACGGGACTCCTTCCTTTCTGTTTACGGACGTGACGTAATGACGCACAGAGGAACTGCTGCATGCTTGAATTTCCTGCGGAAATCCACCATGTCGCTCTTATTATAAAACATTATTACAAGCTTATCGTTGTGAATCGAGCTAAGATAATGAGATAGTTTTGAACACTGGCTGGTTATGTACTTGCTCAAAAATTGATTTTGGATAATTTTTAACCAAAAAAAGTTATGGACTGCAGCTTTAAGTATAGTGAATAAACTGTACTAATGAATGAAATGTTCAAAATGTCTGAATTAGTGATGTCCGGTTCGCGAACAAATCGTTCTTTTTAACCGGTTCTTTTCAGTGAACCGGTCGAACCAGTTCACCAAATCGGTCTGAATCGTTCCAAACAGTTCGCATCACCAGTTAACACGAATCAAACACGAATCCACAAATTACTAAAGTTACTCACTTTTTGACGTGCCTGACACTACCTCTCGAAATAAACCAACATCCCGGAGTTATTCAGTTAATCCAACAGTACACTGACTTAACCTGCTGTGCAGTGGCGGAGCCAGGATTTTTTCATAGGGGTGGCCAGGCAGGGGCCAGTAACCAGTCTGGGGTGGCACAGAAATCTTCATTATTTAAACATAAAAATTAGTCTGATTATAATGTAGCTACTGGACTGTGCCTACAACACAACTGAATACAGTTTGTTTTTAGCCTAATTGTAATTGAGATCATGGAATGCTGAGTGAATTTGACCCTTTTTTTTCTTCTTTTTTTTAATCATTCCTCACTTGCAGGCATATGAATAAAGGGGCTCATACTATAGCTAAATTTCAACTTGTTCAGTCACTTCTGGCTCTCAGAACCCCCAATAGCTTGTTCTTCATTGTTGCATCTCCATGGATGAGACAGATAACTACATACTGTACTTCAAAGATTATTTAACCTTCATTGAATTTTATGTATAATCAATGAACTCTTCAACAATTCTGAGTTTGTCTGTTTCAAAAAGTAACCAAAAAAGTAAACACTAAATGTTTAACTTTCTATATTGTCAAAATAAATAATTGCAACAGTTCTATCATACTTAAAATTAAACTCAGTAGGCCTACAAAGAAAAAAAAATAGGCCTATGTTCTCTTTTGAATTCCCATTTGCTGGTATGGAAGTCAACAGCACATAAATGCCAGAATGTAAAATTAATTATGCATTTAAATGTGATACATTTTTATTCGTACTTTATAAATTAACGCAAATTAGCATCTTCTAGTACAAATGCACAGTTCTCACATTTATTTATGCATTAAAAATTATATATAAGCCTTGTGATTTATTTTGTGATCTCACATAGCAGAATATTTTAGTCCAGAGACATGTGACGCATATGTAGGCCTACATACATGCAGTATTAACGCAGCTTTAATCGCCCTTTTTGGTTATTTCATGACTTAATAGACGACAGAACTATACGACGTTGCATTTATAGTGAGTAATATACAGCGCGCCATATTTGCGCGTGATTGAAAAGTGCGCGGTCTTGCAACCCACCAGCTGAGAAACATTTACGTAAGCTATAGCTATATATAATGTTCGCCGTTCACTGTTGTTCTGCTGAAGCTCGTTCGGCACCTGTATCGTTTCCGCGCGCGTTTGACTTGCGCCTGGCGCTGAGGCGAAGTTGGAGTGCGAGTCTGAAAAGTCTCTCGTTTTTGTGGTCTTAAAGAGACGGTTCTGCGTTAAACGCAATTCTGTCAACAAAAAAAGTAGACAGAAACAGCAATTGTGAGCGGGGTGGCCAAAGGGGTGGCCAAGCTTAGGCCAAGGGTGGCCACGGTCACCACTGGCCACCCCCTGGCTCCGCCCCTGCTGCTGTGAATAGAGAAGTGATGATGACGAGCAGCAGAGCAGCTGATATGAGTGTGCATGCGCGGCGTACATGAACGAACATACACGGCCTGTCACCGTTCTCGTTCTCGAGTCAAGAACCGGTTGCAACGGTTTTCGGATCATCAGTACACAACCGAGAAGCGCTTCTTTCGAACATGTCCGATTTGAGAACCGGTGAGCTGATGATACTGCGCATGCGTGCAATTTTTCAAGAGAATGAAAAACACGTTAGTCAAGTTTTGTTGAACATCGGACAGTGTGATAATATAAAACATACTGGAAATATGTTTATGACTTAATTCAAAATACAAAAAGTTTATTGTGCTTTTCCAAATACACCATAGCAGATTGATAGCATAAAATACTGTACGTAATACTGAACATAATAAACTACATGCCAACATGCCAATCAAACTAATGTTCAGAAATAGTTCTACAAATTTATTTTTCTATATTAATGTTATTTAAAAAGCAATATAGTGAAAGTTGTGCAGTTGTGCTTTCAAGTTATTTTTTTTAAAGATTGGAAACATTTATTTTATAATCCATGGACAGCTTATTTAATTTCTAAACAAGGTGATATAAAGATAAAAAACGACGTAATCAAACTACAGCGAGAGCAAACAAGCGACTCCTTTTGAATCGCTCTCGCGGTTCTCGAATCTCAATCTCGTTCTCGAGTAGAACCGGTTGCAACGGTTTTCGGATCATCAGTACACAACCGAGAACCGCTTCTTTCGGACGTGTCCGATTTGAGAACCGACCCAGATAGCAAAAATCATCTGGCCCAGATCTGGCCCAGACACTTCTTAAGATCTGGGCCAGATCCGTGAAACGGACCTGGGCCGGTGTCTTTTGGCACAACGGGCCAATACCGGCACGGATCCGTTTTTCCTCATCTGGACCAGCACTGGGCCAGCTCCGGACCAGATGTGGATTCCTGTATGCCGATTTGGCCCAGATGTGGGCCAGATCTGGTCCAGCTCTGTTCTGGATCTGGCCCAGAACCATGCCGGATCAGGGCCAGCTCATTTTGTATACAGTACCCCCTCCCCCTCCCCCCTCTCTAAATAGTATACATATCTAGAATTTCAAGAATGTTCTCATAAATATTAAATATCTTATTGTCTGATATTTTTTCTGTTAAGTTTTAACATTAAATACTTAGGCAATACAAAGTTTAAAGTACTGATTTAGATTTATAGACAATTAATGTACTGAAAACTTTTACACTAAAATACCACTTTATAATCTATTGTTAGCACTACCTCAGCAGCAACTACTTTACAGTAAACATACATTCAAAATACAATTGAACAGAGTAAATTTGACATAATCAAGGGCTTTATCTTTTGATCCATCTTCTATTTAATAGGCATATTAAAACAAATACACAAAATGCAAAACAGTGGATCTTTTCTTTTTATTTTGATAATTTTGCACAAGTACTAAAAGTTTATATAAAACACTTAAGTGTCTCTACTTGCCATTAAACTGTTAGTTCACTCCAAAATAAAACATTCTGTCATTATTTACACTCTCATTTTGTTCTGCAACCGTAAGACTTTCATTCATCTTCAGGACACAAATTAAGATCTTTCTGATGAAATACGAGAGCTTTCTGTTCCTCTGTTGACAGCTATGCAACTACCACTCTAATGCTCAAAAAGTTCATAAAGAGATTGTAAAACTAATCCATATAAATCGAGCGCTTTAGTCCAAAATTTTCTGAAGAGACACAAGCGCTTGATTTGATGAATGGATTGAATTTAGGATTTTATTCACATATAAGCATTTATAAACTGACACATCAGTTGTGGTAAAGGGAAGCTCAAGCATGTTCACTGATGTGCGAGAACCAATAAAGTTCATTCTCGTGTTACACAACACGCTTGATCATCAGCAAGAGGTTTGTTCATCATATAAAGTGATCGTTTAATCCAAATTTGAGACAATTCAAACTCAATTTATATGGATTAGTTTGGTGATCTCTTTATGAACTTTGTAGTTGAAATTCATGGAAGTGTAGAAGTGGTAGTTGTGTAGCTGTCAGCACAGAGACAGAAATCTTTCAGATTTCATCAAAAAGATCTTCATTTGAGTTCCAAAGATGAAAGAAAGTCTTACGAGTTTGGAACAAAATGAGATGAGTAATTAATTTTCATTTTTGGGTGAACTATCCCTTTAAAGGATTAGTTCACTTTCAATGAAAATTACCCCAAGCTTTACTCACCCTCAAGCCATTCTAGGTGTATATGACTTTCTGATGAATACAATCGGAGATATATTAAAGTATTAGACTTGTAAAGAAGTAAAGAAGATTTTTAGCTGAAAATGTGGTCCTTGGTGATTTGTATAATATAAAAGTATAATATAAAAGTCAATGGCTACAGTTTGAGAGTCAAAAAAAACATACAGGCAAAACAAAATGAATACCTGTGGCTCCGGATGATTCATTGAGGTCTTATGAAGCAAAAAGATTGGTCTGTTTCGCTTTATAAGACCTCAATGTAACGTCAGCATCAGTCACAGGTATTAACTTTGTTTTGCCTGTAATATGTTTTAATGACTCTCAAAGTGACGGTAGCCATTGACTTGCATTATACGAATCACCAAGGACCACGCTAAAAATCTTTACTGTTCAACTGAAGAAAAAAAATGTCACCTACATCATGGATGGCTTGAGGGTGAGTAAATTAACAGCAAATTCTCATTTTCCGGTGAACTATACTTTAAAACATTGATACACAAACAGTTAAACAATCTCACGACCTTTCTTAATGTATAAGTAAAGAAGAAAAAAAAAAAAATAGAAGAAATGGGGAAAAAATAAACATACAAAGAATAATTTCATATAATGAACCATAAACACATCAAGAACCAATCGGGACAGGTCGGAAAACCATGGTATTACAAACCACTTCATATGTGCCGTTTAATTCCCATGAGGCATCTGCAGAAAAAAAAAAAAAAGAAGAAAGCTGTTATTCTTGTAATTGTCCCAGTAAATCAAGAATCTGACGGTTGTGAGGCTTGTCTATATGAGCCTCTACTATTGCTGTGTGTAGTCATCCCTGATGTTGGTGGAGATGTTAGCCTCATTCAGACTGTCAGTCCAAATCCGATTTTTGTGCATATCCGATTGGAATGTGATCATAAAGTGTGAACCACAAAACAAAATTACACGAAATTACATGTAATTTTTACTAATCTGCTTTGAGCTACATTCACATGTGGTTTGAAATCATATTCACATGTCATTTCTGGAAATCAATTTCAGTTTGACCGATCTGATCAGATTTTGCGTGATTTATGTCACTTTCTCATGCCATGATCAGATTCCAATCGGATACACCAATAATTGTATTTAGACTGACAGTGTGAACATAGCCTTTGACACATCAGACAGGCTGTGTACTTTGTCTTTCAATTTCCCCTTCTCAATCTATGTTAAAGCACACCAAAGCAATCTAGTGCTATTGGTCTGATCACTCTGCTTTGGCTGAAATTTTGTTGACACTTATTTACGTCACACAAATGAACACCAACTTTAAACAACTGCTGCAAATTAAAGGATTAGTCCACTTTCAAGTAAAATTTTACTGATAATTTACTCACCCCCACATCATCCAAGATGTTCATGTCCTTCTATCTTCAGTCGAAAAGAAATTAAGGTTTTTGATGAAAACATTCCAGGATTTTTCTCCTTATAGTGGACTTCAATGGCCTCCAAACGGTTAAAGGTCAAAATGACAGTTTCAGTGCAGCTTCAAAGAGCTTTAAACGATACCAGACGAGGAATAAGGGTCTTATCTAGCGAAACAATTGTCATTTTCGAAAAAAAAAAAAAAAAAAAAATTAATACAACTGTATATGCTTTATAAACACAAATGATCATCTTGTACGTGCTTCCGCTTTCCTTATTCTTTAAAAAGCTTACGCTGTATGTCCTACACCTTCCCTATTCTACTTACGGAACGAACGCGGCGCCAATTCCGTTTTTTTCTGTAAGTTGAATAGGGAAGGCGTAGGACATACAGTCTGTCTGGAACCACTGGAAGTCCACTATAAGGAGAATAATCCTGGAATGTTTTCATCAAAAACCTTAATTTCTTTTCGACTGAAGAAAGAAAGACATGAACATCTTGGATGACATGGGGGTGAGTAAATTATCAGGAAAATTTAATTTTAAAGTGAACTTATCCTTTAAAATTACCAGAATAAAAAAAATTCACTCATGTATGTATAATTGTGATAAAAGTCTGTTCTCCTATACACATTTTTCACTGTTGTATCCAAGTAAAAAATCTGTAAATTTCTCCTTATGCTTTTCTCATGTACAATTTGAACTAAATATGAAGTGTCTTCAAAATAATAATATAATGCTTTTCGTATAATGTTTTCTAAAAAAATAAGACAAGCCCAGTCCACAGAAAATAATCTCTAAATGTAGAGATAATTCTGTTCAGTATTATATAAATAAATGTGCTGCAACTGGGCTTGGCATACACTAACATGTGACAATATAAACTCAACTGTCCCTTTTTTCTTTATGAAGTCAGCTACTATTGTTTATTGTAATGGTATGGTGATGAAACACAACCCGCCACTAGGCTGCTTCTATCTGAAATTTACCTCAGTTAAGGCCTCTTTGGCTTTGGCACATTCCTTCTGGTCATCGCCACAGTCAAAGGCAAGAATCTGCTGCACTGGTAGAGGACTGGTTATTCCTTACAGCTCCTGTTGAGAAAAAAAAAAAATATGTGCAGTAAACATCTCCAACCTCCAGACTAATAAGCTCCTGAATCCTGATTGAAATCTCATCTGTAATGTAGATCAGTTAAAGGATAAACAGGTATATAAAGAATTTAAATAATAATTTAAATTTAGCAGAATCATTTAATATGCTGATTTGGTGCTCATGCAAAATTTCTAATTATTATCAATGTTGAAAATGGTTGTGCTGCTTAACATTTTTGTGGAAATGGTGATACTTTTTTCAGGATTCTTTGATGATTAGAAAATGTTAATTAATTGAATTAAGTTTAATTACAAAATTTACTAAATAGAATTTTTTTTTTGTTATAAATGTCGTCATTTAGGGTTGACTGTCACTTTTGATCGATTTAAAGTATCCTTGATGAAGTATTAATTTCTCTTTTTTAATCTTACCACAAATGTTTGAATGATATAATTGTTTCCACAAAAAATATAAAGCAACACAACGGTTTTGAATACTGATAATAATCATAAATGTTTCTTGAGCATCAAATCAGCATATTAGAATGATTTCTGAAGGATCATGTGACACTGAAGACTGGGGTAATGATGCTGAAAATTCAGCTTTGATCACAGGAATAAATTATATTTTACTATAGAATGCAGGTTAATAATATTTCACAATATTACTGTTTTTACTGTATGTTTGATTAAATAAATGCAGCCTTGGTGAGGAGAAGAGACTATATCATTAGTTAGCATTAGTTGACATGAACTAAGAATGAACCACTTCTACATCATTTATTATAATAAATGATGTATTATAATTATAATCATTGTTAATGTTAATTTCAACATTTACAAATACATTAAATGATGTTGTATTTGTTAACATTAGTTAATGCACTGTGAAGTAACATGAACAATGGACAACTGTATTTTATTAGCTAACGTTAACAAAGATTAACAAATAACTATGTAATGTTAATGGTTAGTTCATGTTATAAACTAAGAAATGATGTTATAAACCCTTGTTGTAAAGTACGGGTCTACGGTAGGCCTTAGCTAGATTACGTTAACACTAGCTTATTACTAGCATTACCACGCAGTTAATACTTTAACAGTGAAAATTAAAGCAGTTAAAATTCGTCAGTTAACTTATATAATTATAATCCTCTGGATCGTGTTAGCGTGCCCTCTGCTAACATAAGAGTTAACTAACATTACGATTCAATACCGATCTAATAAGCAATAAAAACTCCAAACCTTAAGTTTAAACTTTAAGCCAACGAGTACACAATATAATTAATAAGAAATTAATTCATTAATAGAACAGTATGACTTACTTTGGTGATGTTTTTGAAGTAGGATACCGACCGAGCACCGTCTGCGTCTGCCTCCTCTTCTAAACTCCAGAAAAAAATTCGCGCGCTCGTTTCCGCGGATACGGGCCGAATCTGCGTTGCGACTGTTGTTCCCGCCCACGGAAACCGGGACCGGGCTGGATCCGTTTTAGAGCAGTGAAACGGAGGTGACTGTAACGCGGATTTGCCGGTTTGAAAACGGATCCGGCACGGAGTCACCTGCTGTCTGGGGATGAGCTGATGATACTGCGCATGCGTGATTCAGCGTGCGATCTAAAGCTACAGAACAGTAATGGCTGTCAGAGCACCGGTTAACTATGACAACTGATGCTATGAGAGGACTCGAATGAGGGGCCAATCTGGTGAAACGTAAGTTTATTTAATTACACATAAATCGTAATGTAAGAGGATCATGGTTTCTGCTCTGATGAAGACTAATTTATTCACTTTATAACTGTAAAACTTTGTTTGCACATCACTGCCTGTATATGTCATGTGTTTGGATGCTTTAGATGCAAAACTAAATTGTAAGAAACGCTTCAGATTATAATGTTTTAGATGACTGATATTATGATTACTGACTTTATAGACCTCTTTGGAGCAGACGTCACAATTACGTCACTTGCAGCTGCGCGCGCATAGTGGTTGCAGAAAAATAGCGGTAGCAATTGGAGGAAAATGTGCAAAATCCACAGAATAAGAGAAAAACGTTTTGTTGTGCCTCTGGATGTTGGAATCGGAATGCAAAAAAATATAGTCTTCATTTTTAAACCATCGTTGAAAACGTCCTTTGAAGCTAAACGGAGACGTTTCACAGACTGGACTGATGACACCTGCAAGGATTAGTCTACTATTAAAGCAGGAATTTGATGTAAACAGTAAGTCTACATAATATTCACATATGCAGTTCAGAGGACATACATACATAGCAGTTACAGCATGAAATAATATTTAAACCTATAACATTTTACATAGATAACTTTTAAACATAGTCTATAAAATTTTTATTTCACAATTCTGACTTTTTTTCTTGCATTTGCGTGTTTATGACTCACAGTTCGGCCATTATAACTTGCAATTGTGAGTTTATTTCACAATTCTGAGGGGGAAAAAGTCAGAATTGCGGGATAAATTGCAATTCAGAAAAGACAGGATAACGAGTAGGCTATATCTCACAATTCTGTTTTTCTTTGTAAGAAATGTGAGATATAAACTCAGGTTTGCGAGAAATAAAAGTCAGAATTGTGAGACATAAACTCGAACTTTTTTTTATTCTTTTATTTCGTGGCTTCCATAGACTGCTACTGCTCAACTGTCATTTTCTGCAACCAGGTAGGCTCCGCCCATAAAAAACGTCATCGTTGTTTGCAAACACCACCCTAGTGAAAAAAAAGTATACTAAGTATACTTGCAGCAAGACTAATTATTAGTATATTCCAAGTGTGTTAATGATTAGTTCATTTAAAGTGTGTTATTTTGAAACAACTAATTTTGTACTAAGTATATTTAAGTTGAAATTAAGTAGTATTAAAATACAACTTTAAGTATATTTAGTATACTTATGTGTGCTAAATTGGAACAACTTCAAGTATACTTAGTACACTTTAAGTATATGTCTGTGTAGGGACTAATTACATGCTTGATTAGTGATATTAAAGTGTACTTAATTTGTGTTATAAGTATACTTTATTTGTGTTAAAAGTATATATTTTTGTTATAATATACGTTGTATTATAAGTATACTTTATTTCTGTTATAAGTATACTTTTATTTGTGTTATAAGTATACTTTATTTCTGTTATGAGTACACTTTGTGTTATAAGTACACTTTATTTGTGATTTAAGTACATTACAAAATAATTACGAGTGTCTTCAGAAAACACAAGCAATATACACTGAATATATTATTTTACAGGTAATAGTATATACTGTATGCTCAGTACCTTTGGCTTAAACATTACACACTTTGCAGTCAATAACAATATACTTTGTTATTACTTATACTTTGTATAATATAGTCAACATTTGAAGCGGATCAAAACCTTTAATCAAAGTTGTCCTAACTTTTTTGATCCACTTCAAATGTTGACTACTGTACTTTGAATTACATAATCTCACACAATATAGTTGTGCTACTATTTAAATACAGTTTAACACATTTTCCCAAAGTTGAATGCATTTGTTTTCAAGGCCATTAAAATAAATAAAATGTAACAACATCACTAATGAAGAGACATATTTCATTGACAAATCCAATCGTTTTTATTTAAACTTAGATTCAGCAAAACTTACCATGTTTTTCATTAAAGAAAAAAAAAATATTGGACCATGGTGACCCTCTATACACAAATACAAATTACACATATTTCATTTTCTGATGATCTTCTCATTGTGTCTGATGGCACAACGATGACCGCAGAGACTCGTGAAGAACAGCATCTGTTGACAGAATATACCAAAGATATAAGACAGCATGTTCAACTCTTTATTCACGTTTACAATAGTCTGTCTAAATCCTACATTGAACCAATACTATTTTTGAACAGTAAATGAGGATTAGCAGCAGGGAACTGTATCAGAATGGCATGTCGATATCGTTTTCGGTACATAGTCAAGCATAAAACACTTTATGAATTAATATCGTACAGAATACGGGCCGATTTGACCAATCATATGAATGTTTTGGTGCTGCATACAATGTGCCATAAACCACCACACAAAAACTCAAAAAGGAGATATCAAGCCGAAATATCGCTCTCCGTTTGTTAAAGAAAAGAAAATAAAGTTTGTTAACTGGTAGACTACAACTCACCTCCCAATAGCAGCACTTTTCTCCGGTTCTTTCAGGATCGTGTAGGCCATTAGATT
Organism: Megalobrama amblycephala; assembly: GCF_018812025.1. NCBI lineage: Eukaryota > Metazoa > Chordata > Actinopteri > Cypriniformes > Xenocyprididae > Megalobrama > Megalobrama amblycephala. The sequence goes on from NW_025953346.1 coordinate 142,908, forward strand.
AGCCGGTTGTCGTCGCCATCACGGTCAGTCTGTGATGTCACTTGATTGAACTGGTCAGAATCCCCAAGATTGAGCGATGTATTGCGCTTTCAGTGTTTTATTAAATAAATTATACATTGCGACATTATACTTCACCTGAGTGACTGAGCGAGGGATTCAGACGAGGACCGTGACGTCAGCAGCTCTGATTGGCTGAAGGCAGTGAGCAACAAAATCTGATTGGTCACAGACCAAGTTGAAGAGACATTTGAATTCCGATAAGTTTAACCACTCAACATATTTTTTCGCATTACTTGTGCTGCTGGTGTGTTGTTTAATATAGATTTGTGTGTACGACTGTAAAATGATTCTGCCAGTGTAAACTTAATAAACATTTACACATATTTGGAAATTGTATAGTCTACATTGCATATACTAAATGGGCTTGTAATGCATTCATACTGAAATAAATAGCACAAGTAATATAATGAATTCCAAGAATGAAGAAGTAAACTTAAAAAATATACTCAAATTTAACATTAGATACACTACAACTTCAGGATATTAAATGATGTATTTTTTAAATATACTTTCAGTGCATTGTTACAATGATCATTTCCAGCACACAGTTAAAATATACCTCAAATATATTTTTATAAAGTGCAAATAAATACACTTTTAAAAAATAAACTGAACTTACACTTCAAGTATATTTTTCTAAAATATATTTTTTAGAAAATATACTAAAGTACAATTATTTTAAAGTGTGTTAAAAGTTGCATTGTGAAAATATGATACTAATATACTTTTTATATATTTAATGATAGTACATTTTTTGTTAGTATATTTGCCAATAAATATCCCTGTACACCAGACAAAGCAGACACTTTTATTTTTCACTTTGTTTTGAACATGACAGTGTATTAAAAATTTTAATAATACATGTTTGTTGTAATGTCATTTTATTATATATTTCAGATTGAATGTGTCAGTATCAAAGGCTGGTATCACTGGAATCACAAGAGCAGACCAAACTTTAATTTGTCTGGGATTCCAAGACCCTGTGTAAAGCCGAGTTCAGACTGCACGATTTTCAAAGTAGTCGGGTCACTGTTCTTTTCACACTGCATGACTATCTTGGCCAGCATTCAGTCGCTGCTGTGTTCAAACTGCACGATGGATCGGCGACAGAGGGTTTCACACTGCATGACTTTACAATAGGAAGAATCGCAGACAACTCTGTCTGGCACGCAAACTACGTTTCACAACCAAACACACGCGAGATGTGACAAGGAAACAACGCGATATCACGCGTGCAGGACCGGAGTTATTATTATTATTAAAAACGGTAGTCCGCAAGAAGCTTGCAATAGGAGTTGCCTGTGCGCTGATTTGCAGCGAATATAAGAAAAAGAAAAGAAAAATATGGAGGAGGAAATGGTTGGGGAGACTGTGGATTGTGTGTTCTGCAACGAGAGTTGGAGGTAAATACATAACTTTTCAATGTGCTGCTGTTGTGGATGGCCAAGCAAATGTTTGTGTTTTGTTTCCGTTTGATAGAATTGTAATGTTTATGTGAATGAAGCCATGCTTGCTGATGTTGTGGTCTATAACTCCTCCCCGAACTCCCCGCTGCTCTGTATCTTGCTCTCTCATTGGCTGTCGGTCATCGCCGATGTAGTTTTCAGTCAGAACACTTTTCACACAGCAGGAGTTTGAATCGCCAACAGGTCCAGATATTTAGCATGCCAAATATCTCACGGGCGTCGGCGACTCGTCGGCGATTCTCTCAGATCGCGTCTTTGCTCATTCACACTGCGTGATTGTCACTCGCGTGAACGAGCACCGATTTGCCTGTGATTTCGGGCATTTGTCGGCGATTTCTCAAAACCTGTCGGCGAGGCAAAATCGGGGCTAAAATCGTGCAGTCTGAACTCGGCTTAAAGTGTGTTTAAATCAAGCGGCAACCTCCCCCTTTCTCTCGTGAAGCCAATACGGAAGTAACTTAAACTGCGATTCATCGACTGGCCGCTAGGGACAGGCTCCAAAAGAGAGCAGAATCTCATAGAGTCCCATGTTAAATTGGCCAAGTTTATAGCAGAAAAAAACATGTTTACAAGTTGGTTCAAATTGTGGTTTTGGTCTATACTGCTATTTTTTGCCCTTCATGACAACTCTGAGGGGGGTGAATTTTTTTATAACTTATCCGTTTAAATTATATTAAGCCTTAAAGTTCTGCATAATTAAGGGCGTGGTCACTTGAGTGACAGGTGGATTGACACTGCTCTCTGTGAGCCGTCACTTTACCTCAGATGCCGCTGAATTTGGCATCTCAGCCGTTTTTGTGCTTTTTTTTCTCGATTATTTTATACAATTATAAAATATGGCTTGCTGCATAATATTCGAGACTGATGTGTGTCTGTGTAGATGTGCATGCATGCGGAAGAAACACAGAACACACGTTGTTGGATCGTGGCATTGGCTGAAAGTTTTGGTTGTGAGATTTACTACAATGACAATGGCGGGAGGATATCAAAATCCGACAGCACTGCTTGGATATTATAACTAAAACTGCTGCACTATTTTGAAAAAAATATACTTTGGACATGGCTCATTTGTTTGTTAGATACGATCGTATACAGTTTTACAACACGCTGCTCAGATTGCATCCTTTCTTGAAGAACGATGACAGAGAGCAGATCATTCAGAAGAAATGTGAAATGTTTTTTTGCAATGGACACTCATATTTTACCCAAGTGCCACAGATTGGATTCATCTCGCGATCTCCATTTCATTATAAAGGTATGAAGACCATTTGATTTTCCATGTTGTTATTTGCACACCCAACACTACTGGTGTTGGAGGATCTATATCTTAAAAAACACCGTAGATTGACAGTAAACCTTTAGAACGTTCTGATGATAAAACTTATCTTCATTAATATTTTAGATAGTATCTAGATAGATAGCTCCTTTGCTGCTAACATGGTCACGTCGAGCTAGGCGGGCGTGGTTTCAGCAACCAGTCATATGAGCTCAAACCACCTCCCCGCCTCTTTGCCCATTTTCAGTTATCCGGGAGTGACGTGCGGTGACGCGCAGCTAAGATGGCCGCGGCCTCATTTACGCTTCAAAACTGCTGTTCAGAACTCTATGGGTGACGTCACGGACGCTACGTCCATATTTTTTTACAGTCTATGGTTTAAATACAAGTGTTTTTGCTAATTAAATATGTCATATGTCGTGACTTCTTCTCAGTTGTGAATAAAATTCCAACACAGAATCAGTTGCTCTTTTTTATTCAAAGTGAAACTACTCTCATTATTTACTTTCATCTTTGATATTACAGATATGCAAATTACTACATGGTAATTTGACTCAATTGTTATGGAAAGCTTGTAGAATAGAACTAATACATTTCATTGTGAATATACTGCAGGTGTGATCATTTAGTTCCATATAGTTTCATATCAACACTGTGTTAAACTGAATCCTGATTCACAGTGCTTCATGTTTTTTCCACAATTTTTTTTTTTTTTGTCAATGAAATGCATCATTTTGTGGGAAAAAAGATAGAGAATGTTTCCTAATAATATGAAAAAAAATAACTCTTAACTTTAGGATTTAATAAAGTCTCTTTAAAAATATTTAACTGAGCAAGCAATTAAGAAATGACAGAACAATCACAGTAGTACACTCTAAACAAAAATGGTGCTATATAGCACCAAAAGTGGTTCTTTGGCTCGTAATCATAGGGGAACCTTTTTTGGTGCTATATAGCACCAATCTTTAAAGGTGCTATATAGCACCTTTGTCATATGGTGCTATGTAGAACCATAAGAGGTGCCATATAGCACCAGCAGTGGTTCTTTGGCTCATAATCTTAGGGTAACCTTTTTTGGTGCTACATAGCACCAATTCTTAAGCACATTTGTCAAATTAGAGGTGCCATATATTATAGTAGGGCCCATTATTATGCCAGACACTAGACGAGTCACTAGACGAGTCAATATACTTCTAAATTACACTTTTACTTAAAAGGTGAAAAATTAATAATTTCTTACCAAATTGTGGCTTTAAAGATTCAAAATACTGTATTAAATGCTTACTGAGAAACAAAATACATTACACTTTCAAAACCTTTTAACTGATTTCTTTCAACAGCAAATAAAATCAGTGCTGACAAGTCAGGGAAAATACAACATTACAATATACTCCCCTTTTATACATATACAAAATAATGCAAAACACTTGAAATATGTAAATTTTTGAAGACGACAAGAGTACAATTTTTTTTTACGTACATTCTTTACTTTATTTGGAAAATTTAGAAGTTAACAGATTAATGAGTGAGTGGAATTGCTCAAAAACATTTTAATACAATCATTTGCAAACTGATTTATGCTCAAGTCATTTGTAAGTATTTCATGAATTTAAAAATATATTATATATAAACTGCAAATTATAAAAACAGGTATTATAGACCTCTTGTGGTTACTATTTTTTCACCATTTGTATATTCATTCTACATCATGTACGATACATACACTCATGCATACATAAATTAACTAATTGCTAATTATTGCTAATAGCTAATTATTTACAAGAAAACTGCTTATACAACCATTTGCAAACTGAGTTAGGCTCTGAAATCATTTGCAATTCCTTCAGGATTTCAAAAACAATATGTAAACTGGAACAAAAATTGGAAGAAAGAGAGAAAGAGAATATAGACTCCTCAAGTCTAGTCAGAGATTGAGCTGTACACCTTTTTTACGGTGACAGGAAGTCCAGCTGCATCCTTTAATTTTAAAACGACACAGTCCAAAAAAGACAGTTGAGAACCATGTTATCTTCAGGGAATACACTTTATTAAATCCATTCCAACTAAATTAAGAGACTAAGAGAGAGAACCTGTTATTTTTATTTTTATGGCAGTGGTGCTATATAGCACCCTAACCACCCCAAAGAACCACTGAAGAACCGCTGAAGAACCACACAGGGGCTTTACAGGTTCTTTGTACGGTATTGGTGCTATATAGCACCTTATCCACTCCAAAGAACCGCTGAAGAACCTTTTTTTTTTAGAGTGTATATATATATGTCTGATTATCCACATAACAATAATATTCCTCATACTTTTGCCAATTGTCTTCTCCATATAGTGAACGTGCTGCAGGGAAGCAAATATCACTGTCTCATGTTTCTATTCATAGCAAGCAGATTAACACACTTTACACAGGGTCTTGGGATCCCACACAAATGAAAGTTTGGTCTGCTCTTGTGATTCCAGTGATACCAGCCTTTGCTACTGACACATTCAATCTGAAATATATAATAAAATGACATTACAACAAACATGTAGTATTAAAATTTTTAATACACTGTCATGTTCAAAATAAAGTGAAAAATAAAAGTGTCTGCTTTGTCTGGTGTACAGGGATATTTACTGGCAAAAGTCATATTTGGGAATGAAAGAATATTGGCTATAGATATGATATTAGTTATCGCATGCATAATTCACCGTGGCCTATTTGGATAATAAATAAACTATATTTAAAGTACATTAACATGTTTTCTTGCATGTGTGCAATTTTTGAAACATATTACATATAGAAATTCAAGTCTACCCAGATTAGAAGTGCTTCTGCAAACTAGGAAAGTTTACTGCTGCCTTCACCACAGGAGTTTACAATTAATATTATTATGCTACCATACATTTTGGCAAACTTTAAAAATTATATGCTTAAAAGACTCAATACAGAAACAACAAAAATAGGCTACTTAAAACGCTATTGGCTCATTTAGCGAATCCTAAGGACACCTCTGGTGAATCATTGGCTGTGTTCATATCAGACATAGCTAACACATGACACGACATAATACAATATAGCTTATACATAAAATCTTGTGCATCAATAACAGTTAGAATATAAGCTTGACTTCATTTAACGCTGAAACATATGATAATTACCTTTAATGTAAGCCGAAGAGCGTGCACTAACATTTTCAGTGGCGCTTTAACTCAAAACAGGAAACTCGTGAATATTCATGTAAGCTCCGCCCAGTGTCACCGAAAATATCAGACAGCGAATATTTCATAACACCGGCCTGCGATAGACGACGTCATCGCGTATGACGTCATTACGTCGGAGCGTAAAAGAACCGGTGAACCGTTTTTTTCAACCGGTTTATTGAATCGAACTGTCCGAAAGAACCGGTTCGTGGAAAAGAACCGAACTTCCCATCACTAGTCTGAATAAATTTTGGTTTGACTATATATATATATATTCAGCTGGAACAACAATAATTAAAAATGTTCTATACACTGTTATAAAAGTTTTTGAAAATTAAAAATAATAAATAAGGATTAGTTACAGAACTTTTGAAGAACAGAGGCAGGATAGTTTTTCAGCATGGTACAGAAAAAGAAGAGGCTGAACAAAACCAGGCAGCAAAAAACAAAGCAAACAAATGCTCCACAGTGCACGAATATTCTGTTTTGTCACAATAGTAAAGAGTCCTGTTATAGTATATGGGGCATAAATGATGACCATGTTGACAGTAGTTATCAGAATGAGATAAAATGCTCTTCTCTTCATGTGGTTTTCCTCCTCTCTCTCTCTCCCTCTCTCTCCTGGTCCTGACTGCTTCAGAGCTCTGAGAACAGCCACAAGACAAAACAACTGAATGGAGAAGAAGAAGAGGAACTGCAGTGAGTAGAACCATGTTTGTTCTATAGTATTCAGTGGGAGAAACATAGATGAAAAACAGGAGCCAAGAGTGATTATCCAGGCTGTAGCAGAGCAGATCAATCTATATCTGAGAGGTTTGAACTTCAGAAAGGTTACAGGATGAACCACTGCCAGGTAACGCTCAACACACATCAGACACTGAAACAGAGGACGACCAGTGATGGCTAGTCCTATTAAAAAAAGCACTAATGTTGTGAGACTTGAAAACCAAAAAGCCAATATAAAAAACAAACTATTCACACTGATACCAATCTCACAAACAGACAGATTGAGTTGGAAGAACATCGATGCAACTCCACTTCCTGTGATGATGAGCCATAAAACAGAGAAGTTTGTAGGAAGACCAAACAGAAAACTAAAACTGCATGCATACATTTCCATAATGTCAAATATCCCAAAGGAATAAGTTGTGGATGATTCAGGTGTGGTGAAGTTCACTGTAGAGTTGATCATTTCCTCTTGTGTTCTCAAAATCTTATTCATAAAATGAATAAATAGTTGCAACAGTAATCTATTGGAAAAGACAAGAGCAAAGTACTAAGCAAAAAGCCAAAACAAATTGACTCAAGATTTAAATCTTCAATATATCCGATTTGACCAGATCTTTCCAATATTAAGTTATACTCTAAAAATTGCTGAGTTGTTTCAACCCTTTTTTGTGTGTGTGTGTGTGTGTGTGTGTGTGTGTGTGTGTGTGTGTGTGTGTGTACTTTCATGTCCAGGGAATTTTAAATGATTTAATTATTAAACAAATAAATCACAAGCCGTAATTCTACACAATGCAGTAGTTTAAACTAATTCTTTGAATGACCCAAAATATTACTTCAAAATGGTATGATTGTATTCATTATTATAAAACAAATGTAGTGCATTTCTTAGCCTAAAGTCATAAACTAAACATTTTCGATTATATTTCTGAAAAAAATATTCATCAACATTTTACTTATTTAGCTAATTTATCTAATTCACCCGTATCACTTAAACTACATCTGATAATCACACTCATGTTTTTGAATATTGTTGAAAAGAAAAACAAGCAAATCAATCAAAAAGGAGTTTGTCACCTGAAGAGTGAATGTCCAGTCTCTCTGATGTAAATGATACTCTGTGCTGTTTTTCTAGTCTCACTTTACAGCTGTCACAATAATATATGTGCATAGATTCATATGTAGCATGTCACATAAAACAAAACATATGCAAACAACACATGAACAAGATTCAAAATGATCAATGGTCTTCTATTCAAATGGCTTAAAACATTTAAATAGAAGTTGTGCATTTGTTTCTGCGTACAGTTTAATTATAGAAATAGCACTATATATAACATTCAAATACTTTCAGGTCTCTCTAGTCTCAGCTAAGATCTGTGTTCATGACAAGTTACCGAGGCAGAAACCAATGCTCATTAAGAAAAAAAAAACTTGTTTCACATTCACAGATGCACCTGGGTGATACTCAATGTCTTATGAGCAAACAAATGAAAAGTGACACTTCTTGGTATACATTTTTGAGTGTGTTCAAGTTTAAGAATTTAATGTTTAGGAAGACTTTAACATAATATGAGCAAGAAGAAGAAAAAAAAAAACCTTTATTCCATATACAATTTTAGTCAATTAAGTATTTGGTAACACTTGAAATACTTGAACCCTATAGTCTACCAATACTCTAAAGAGAATTAGTTGACATGTAGCTGCAAAGTTACTTAGGGGCTGTTTACACTATATTTTCAACCAAAAACAACATTTTTTACTTTTTATGCATTTTGGCCATTCATTTAAACGACAGCGGTGTTTTGGTGGTCTGAAAATGCTAACTTTTAAAAAACATGTTTAAAGGTGCCCTAGATTAAAAAATTTAATTTACCTCGGCATAGTTAAATAACAAGAGTTCAGTACATGGAAATGACATACAGTGAGTCTCAAACTCCATTGTTTCCTCCTTCTTATATAAATCTCATTTGTTTAAAAGACCTCCGAAGAACAGGCGAATCTCAACATAACACCGACTGTTACGTAACAGTCAGGATCATTAATATGTACGCCCCCAATATTTGCATATGCCAGCCCATGTTCCCAACATTATGAAAGCATTAGACAAGGGCAGCCAGTATTAACGTCTGGATCTGTGCACAGCTGAATCATCAGACTAGGTAAGCAAGCAAGAACAACAGCAAAAAATGGCAGATGGAGCAATAATAACTGACATGATTCATGATATCATGATATTTTTAGTGATATTTGTAAATTGTCTTTCTAAATGTTTCGTTAGCATGTTGCTAATGTACTGTTAAATGTGGTTAAAGTTACCATCGTTTCTTACTGTATTCCCGGAGACAAGAGCCGTCACTATTTTCATTTTTAAACACTTGCAGTCTGTATAATTCATAAACACAACTTCATTCTTTATAAATCTCTCCAACATAGCCTCAAACTCATCCAGAATCAATGTAAACATCAAAATAAACACTGTACTTACGCGATTAGACATGCTGCATGACGGACACTTTGTAAAGATCCATTTTGAGGGTTATATTAGCTGTTTGAACTTTTTTTTTATGTTGTTTAAGGCAAGCGCGAGCTCTTGGGGCAGATTTAAAGGGCCACACACCCTGAATCGGCTCATTTCTAATTATGCCCCAAAATAGGCAGTTAAAAAAATGAATTAAAAAAAATGTATGGGGTATTTTGAGCTGAAACTTCACAGACACATTCAGGGCACACCTTAGACTTATATTACATCTTTTAAAAAAAAGTTCTAGGGCACCTTTAAAGTGCAGATTTTTGAAAACGGTCTTTGTGTAAACAACAAAAACGTGAATCTTTGAATGTCATGCACGTGTGCATTACACGTTCAGTCTATAGTGTTTCATTGCAATCTAATGGCCTGCCAGCAGAATACAGCGTCTTAGTCATTTTCACAGATTCGTATAAATGGGGATCGTTTTGACAATGGTGTCATCTGTACAAGGAAAACTTCTCCGTTTTAATCGTTGTTGTGTAAATGTACCCTTAGTTAGAAGAGTGTTTTGAAGAGGACTATCAAAATAAAATAGTAAGCAAGTATTTTATTAAAAAATAATAATACAAAACCACATCTGATAAACACAGAGAGAGAGAGAGAGAGAGAAAGAGAGAGAAATGGTGTAGGATTTATTTTGAAACAATTTTCACTCCAAAACTGCTTCACAATTAATTACAAAGAAATGGCAGTAAATTACATTACATTTTAAGTAGAAAGACTGGAATAGTATCTTCTTGTGAAACATACTTCAATAATCTTGATTCAATTTTTTTTTATTTTTTTTTTTACATCAAACAAAAGGATATATATATATATATATATATATATATATATATATATATATATATATATATATATATATATACACACACAAACAGATTTTTTGTTCAGTTTCATCTGGATTATGAAAAACAATGCCCTCTTTTCATGATTCACTTCAGTTTTCCAGTCCGGTGCAGATAAAGAACAGGCTGAACAAAACCAGCCAGTAAATAACAGATCAAACCAGTAAACAAAAGTGCATGATTATCCTGTTGTGTCAGAAGGAAAATGAATCTGTAAACTACATTTGGGACATATATGACAATTGTGTTCACAGTAGTTATTAGAATGAGATAAAACGCTCTTCTCTTCATGTGGTTTTCCTCCTCTCTCTCTCTCCCTCTCTCTCCTGGTCCTGACTGCTTCAGAGCTCTGAGAACAGCCACAAGGAAAAACAACTGAATGAAGAGGAAGAGTAGAAACTGCAGAGAGAAGAACCATGAAACTGTTTGTTCTTTATCATCGAGCGGGGCTAAAATAAACATGGAGAACAAACAGGACCCAAGAATAGCAATCCAAGCCACAGAGGAGCAGATCACTCTATATCTGAGAGGTTTGAACTTCAGAAACGTAACAGGATGAACCACTGCCAGGTAACGCTCAACACACATCAGACACTGAAACAAAGAACGACCAGTGATGGTAAGTCCAAGTAGAAACAGTTTCACTAACTTGAAACTTGAAAACCAAACTGACAGTATAAAGGACAAACTATTCAGACAGACACCAATCTCACATACAGAGAGATTGAGGTTGAAGAACTCTGATGCAACTCCACTTCCTGTTCCAGTGATGATGAGCCATATAACGTAGACGTTTGTAGGAAGACCAAACAGGAAACTGATGCTACCCACAAGAATTAACAGTCCATTTATTAGCTGAGATGTAGATGCTTCAGATGTAGTGAAGTTCACTGCAGAGTTATTCATTTCCTCCATGTCTTCTCAATTTAAAATTAATAGTTATTTATAACAGTGTCCTATAGAAAAACGAAAAAGTACAAAGTAATTAAGACTGCACTGAAGAAGCCAAAATAAACCAACTCAATATGCAAATAATCTTCAATACAACAAAGTCTCCAATTGTACAAAGCTCACAATTTAAAACCACATAACTAGAGCCTTCCATTATTAAATTACCTTTGCACCAAGGTTGTTTTAATTCACATAATTAATTATTAAATAAATATACCAAAATCAACTTTCCACCAAATTAAATTAAATTAATACTTTAACTTAAAAGTTAAACTGTGTTTCAACATCAAATGACTTCAAAATGAGATATGATTCTAGTCCTTATTATGACACAAAATGTAGTGTATTTCTTAGTATGTGGTCATAAAATGTTTCTATCATATTTCTAAATTAACTATCTTGTGAAACAATACACATCAGCCCAATTAACTAATTCATATCACTTAAACTACATCTGATAACCACCTAGATCGTTTACATACTATTGACTGAGAAAAAACAAGAAAAAAAAAAGAATCAAAAAGGAGTGTCATCACCTGAAGAGTGAATATCCAGTGTCTCTGGGAGTAAATGATACTCTGTGCTGTTTGTGTAGTCTCGCTTTACAGATGTATGATGCATTTGCACAGCTTCATATGTAACTTGTCACATAAAACAAAACATGTGCAAATTAGGTTTAAAATGACTGATGGCATTCTATAGCCTCCTATAGACCTTATATAGCTCCTCCTCTTTTCAGTGCTGCGCTTGTTGTGTTTTGCCTTCTTGTTTGTATTTCCACAACATGAAGGGAAGATTTATGATTGAGCCGCTCATTTTAAAATCTTCCCGGTGTACTGACATTTGTTAAGACATCCGCTCTAAACATTACAATGCTCATGATGACTTTCATTAACTCTACAATAAGCAATTCGCCAGCTAATTACTCTTCGAAAGCGATGCCATAGAAATATACAGAGCTATGCCTCAAAAATAGCAACAATTCCAGGATGGCTGCACACTAGTTTCTCTGGTGCATAATAGATGCATATTTAAGGCAAATTTAAAAATAAATTTTAAAAAAATCAATAAAAGACATTGCATCATTGGGGCACATTTGTTTACATGGTACAGTCCAATTTTATGGAGTGCTCATCCTTCCAAAATCTCTACAGTGAGTCAATGTTGGCTTGATGTCAACTTCCAACATTGGACAGACATTGTATTTTGGTTACTTAACACCATGACTTAAAACCAACAAAATATGAAAGTGTAATGGTATTCTAATTTAACGACATGTGGACATTAGCATTATAAGGTTCAGCAGTTTTGGTTACCATACCTCATCATTAAATGTTGGTGTTTATGTCAATATGATGGTGGTAAAAGACATTTAGAAACTGCTGGATTTTGGTTGCTTAACTCTACGACTTAAATATATATGTCTAAAGTTTTTATATAATTTATCAGATGTTCGGTTTTGGTTACTATACCTAAATGTTAGTGTTTGACATTACTATGATGTTGGCATGATATATTTGGAAGATGTTGAATTTAATAAATACCAACTTCAGCTGTTCACAGTATTACACATCAAATTGATTTTGACATTAGACACTTTCTTGAATTGGCCACCAGACATCAAAACCTATATTCAATCAAATAGCAACTTCTTATGACATTTGTGGCCTGCTTGGTTGGCAAAAGCTTGTCTAATGTTAACCAGGAGAAATCTGGATGATCCTTAAAGTATTAGTTCACTTTTAAATGAATCACCCCAAGCTTTACTCACCGTTAAGCCCTCCTATGTGTATATGACTTTTTTTCTTTCTGATGAACACAAGCAAAGTTCTATTGATAAAAATCCTGACGCATCCAAGCTTTATAATGTTAGTGAACACAACTAAAGTGTATGAAGCTGAAGAAAGTGCATCCATCCATTATAAACATACTCCACACGGCTCTGGTGGGTTAATAAAGGCTTTCTAAAGTGATGAGATACTTTGTGTAAGAAAAATATCCATATTTAACAAGTTATAAAGTAAAATATCTAGCTTCAGCCAGACCGCCTTCCATATTCAACTTACGAAGAAAGTGTAAAACCCTTGCAGTTCAAAATGCTTACACTACGTCCTACACCTTCTGTATTCAAATTATGGAAAAAACAAAAAATATTCGCTAAAATATTCGCTTCAGGAGACCTTTATTAACCCCCCCGGAGCCATGTAGAGTCGTTTATAATGGATGGATGCACTTTCTTGAGCTTTATACTCCTTGGTCCTGTTCACTGCCATTATAAAGCTTAGATGCGTCAGGATATTTATTAATGTAACTCTGATTGTGTTCATCAGAAAGAATAAAGTCATATATGGGGTGTTCTCATTTTAAAGGTGCCCTCGAATGAAAAATTGAATTTATCTTGGCATAGTTAAATAACAAGAGTTCAGTACATGGAAATGACATACAGTGAGTCTCAAACTCCATTGTTTCCTCCTTCTTATATAAATCTCATTTGTTTAAAAGACCTCAGAAGAACAGGTGAATCTCAACATAACACCGACTGTTACGTAACAGTCGGGATGTACGCCCCCAATATTTGCATATGCCAGCCCATGTTTCCAACATTATAAAAGACATTAGACAAGGGCAGCCAGTATTAACGTCTGGATGTGCACAACCAAATCATCAGACTAGGTAAGCAAGCAAGGACAACAGCGAAAAATGGCAGATGGAGAAATAATAACTGACATGATCCATGATAACATGATATTTTTAGTGATATTTGTAAACTGTCTTTCTAATTGTTTCGTTAACATGTTGCTAATGTACTGTTAAATGTGGTTAAAGTTACCATCGGTTATTACTGTATTCACGGAGACAAGCCGTCGCTATTTTCATTTTTAAACACTTGCAGTCTGTATAATGCATAAACACAACTTCATTCTTTATAAATTTCTCCAACAGTGTAGCATTAGCCATTAGCCACGCAGCATAGCCTCAAACTCATTCACAATCAATGTAAACAATATAACAGTATACAATACTCACATAATCCGACGCATGCATGCCGCATGCATGACGAACACTTTGTAAAGATCCATTTTGAGGGTTATATTAGCTGTGTAAACTTTGTTAAGGCACTGTTCAAGGCAAGCGCGAGCTCTGTGGGCGGAGAGCACAGGATTTAAAGGGGCCGCAGCATAAAATCGGCGCGTTTATAACGATGCCCCAAAATAGGCAGTTAAAAAAATTAATAAAAAAAAAAAATCTATGGGGTATTTTGAGCTGAAACTTCACAGACACATTCAGGGGACACCTTAGACTTATATTACATCTTTTAAAAGCATAATCTAGGGCACCTTTAAAGTGAACTAATCCGTTAAGAAACTTGTAACATTGTCTTATAAACAAATAAATGAATAATAAAAAATAAAAAAACTTTTTGGAAAACATGCCCTGTCATGTTTGGCGAAAATTAAACATCATCTCATTCCAACAGTCAGTGATGTTGGAGTTAGTACAATGGGTATGACTTTCCTCGGCACATTCATCTTAACTGATTAATGATCTTCCCCTTCCATACCTGGCTTCTTGATTTCTTGGCCTAAAACCTCATCCTGGTCATTGTTTCCATGCAGTCAAATGTAGAGAACTAACCTTGCCTGTGTTAATGTGACAGTTAAATCACCCATGAAACCTCTAATAGACTGCTTATTTGTTTCTTGAAGCCATTAACAGCTCATAGTTTTCTCTTCCAGCCAAAGAGATCTTGGGACAGATTTACAACACATTCTTAAGTATTTTTTTTTGTTTGTTTGTTTCAAATGTTAAGTATCACAAAATAACACCCTAAACATAATTTCTACTACACAATGAAACTATGGAAGGATTTCAAGTAAGGGAAAATATTACATTGAGTCAGTCGCAAAATAAACCCAGACAGAGAGATCCAAGTCTAACCCTCAATCTGGAAAAATGGTGACATTTTTTTTCCTAAACAAACAAACCACAAACAAGTGTAACAACCATATCTAATAAACACACAGAGAAAGAAGTGTAAATGAAGATTTAAATCATGTTTAATCACTTTAAAGTCATTTTAAAGTTGTAGACCTCTGAATAAATAAGTGACCGTGTTACCTACACTAACATGTTTTAGGATCATAAATTCTTCATAAAGGAAAATGTCAATTCAATTAATAATAATAATAATAATAATAATAATAATAATAATAATAATAATAATAATAATAATAATAATAATGTTTGTCTGGGTAATAACATGTTAGTAAATAAGAATTAGTGACAGTAGATTATTATGAGGAACAGGGGATTTTTCTGAAGCTGAAATATGTCAGTGTGTTAAAATGAATGCTGAAATTTTATATGGGATGAATATGATAACCATGTCCACAGCAGTTATTAGAATGTGATTAAATGTTCTTTTTTGTCTTCTCTTTCTCTTTTTCTCCTGGTCCTGACTGTTTCAGACCTATGAGAACAGCCACAAAGAAAAACATCTGAACAGAGGGGAAAAGTAGATACTGCACAGTGAACAACCATGCATGTACATTAGTGTTGAGCAAGATTACAATAAACATGCAAAAAAAAAAAAAACAGGACGCAAGAGTGATTATTCAAGCAGCAGTGCAGCAGATCACTCTATATCTGAGAGTTTTGAACTTCAGAAAAGTTACAGGATGAACCACTGCCAGGTAACGCTCAACACACATCAGACACTGAAACAGAGGACGACCAGTGACGCCACTGTTTCAACGCTGTTAAACACTGTTTTAATTTAGTGCATGGTACCTTTACAGTAACATACTGTAGATTATAGTAAATAACTGTACAATCAACACTGTAAAGGTACTGTAAAGGTACCATGCACTAAATTAAAACTCGTGTTAACTAATTTCATCACCTACTGCCTCAAATTGTCAGACTGCCATTTAAATGTATAAATTAATATTTATAATATGCTAAAATTGTGAACATTTTATTACTGTGAATTTACACTGCTTTACACTGTTGCCAATATTTTACTGTTGATTGTCACAGATATTTACGCTTACCTTTCAATAAAGCTTTGTATATGGATCCCTTCCTGAGTCCATCTTCGTTACAGAAGACCTTGCCACCACAACGATCCAGCAGCTTTTCTGGAGAACACTGGTCCGGTATGAGCATTGCACAACTATTATTATGGAGTATGCAGGGTACACGATCCTTGGAGGAATATATTGGTGAATATCTGGACATTGCTTATTATTCTGATCTGCCTGACTGTGCTTTGATAGACTTTTTTTGTGATGGCGTTAACCAGCCACTCCAAAATAAACTAAGACAAGAAGGACCACGTTTATCACTCAACGGTTTTATGGATTATGCTTTATTGACTGTTGGCTCTCCATTTACTGTGGGTGTCGCGGAGAAATGCGACACCACTGTGAATTATGTATTGGCTGCCGCGCCAGAGGACACTCATAAAATGGCGGCTACCATAATAACAACACCAAGTCAAGTTAGCTCTGGCTATCCTGAACCAAGTCAAGTCACCGCTGATCTCCATGAACAAAGTCAAGTTACCGATGATCTTCATGAGCCAAGTCAAGTCACAGCAGATCGCCCAGAGCAACACCACCTCTCCGCTGATCGCCCAGAGCAATGCCACGTCTCCGCTGATTGCGCAGAGCCACGTCGAGTTTCTGCTGATCGCCCAGAGCCACGTCGAGTTTCCGCTGATCGCCCAGAGCAACGTCACGTCTCTAGATCAGTCTGGGAGTGGAGAGGGTTGCGTTCCAGTGTGGCTGATTCACCGCTGACTTCAGCACTTCGCACGCACGCCAGCCGGCCGCTTCACACTCAAGTTCGCCGGTTGCTATGGACTCATGTTCACTGATTGCAACGCACTCAAGCTCGCCGATTGCAATGTACTCAAGCTCTCTGGATACGTTGGACAAGATGGCCGTTTCGCCAGTGCCCACGGGCAAGATGGCCGCCCCTTCAGTGTCAGTGAACAAAGGAGTCGTTCCAGCCGTTGAGTCCGCTCCAGAGCCCGCTCCAGCCAGTGAGTCCGTTCCTGAATCCGCTCCAGCCAGTGGGTCCGCTCCAGAGCCCGCTCCAGCCCATGTACCCGCTGCAGCGTCCACAGAGGAGGTGAACACAGAGCCACCGCCTCATCCACGGAAGAGGAGGAAGAGGAGGAAGAAGGCTTCGTTCATTCTGCAAGGCTCAGAGGCCTTCCCAGAGCCCGCTGTGGGCCCGGAGACCACTCCAGAGGTCTTTCTTGCTCCGCCCCAGAGCGTCTTGCCCCGCCGACGTCACCCAAGCGCCTTGCCCTGTCGGCGCCGCCCGAACTCCTTGCCCACGAACCCGCCACAGTCTCCGTTGAATTCCCCAAGAACTTTTTGGGGAGGGGCCATATGCTTGTGGGTGGGGACACTGCCCGGCTACTGCCGTACACGGCCTCCGAACTGTTATGGCTGCCCAAGCCACCCGACCCGCCGTGGATTCCTGGCACTCCTGACCCGCCATGGCTGCCCGTGGCACCTGACTCTCCGTGGCTGCCCGAATTCCTGGACCTGCATTGGGGACCCCGTTCCTTTCTGCATGCAGGTCCCCCCACAAAAATCAATTTTACAGTAAACTACTGGCAACAGTGTTGCCAGCATATAACTAGCAATCGCCATAACAAATGTGTTTATAAACACTCAGTTACAGCAGCCAGATAAAGCTAATGTTAAAGAGTCAAGAGCCCAAATAAAGCAGACACTGGTCACCACGATGGTGACTGCAAACTTCAACTTCATTTTTTTTTTTTTTTTTCAATAAAACATCAACATCCAAATCTGTTAATCAACAAGATTCTCAACAAGAACTTCTGTACATGTATGAAAGAAATAATGTCAAACTGGTTTGTGAACTGGTTTCACATTCTTTGTGGCTGAAGTCAGTTGTAGTTCTTGTGTCTCCTCTTTTTTCTGGTCTTGTTTCTCTGTCCTTCAGTGATTCTGATTATCAGCTGTTCATCAGTGTCTGAATTCACTCACTTCTTTTCATTCACTCTGTCAAGTGGACTATATTAGTGAACTAATATAGGGAATAGTGAATGAGGGTATAGGGTGTGATTTGGAACACAGCCTCTGAGTGTCGACTTTGAGTGTTGTTAACTCACAGTATATTCCTGTAGGCTATTTTCTCGAAGATGACAAATATTACCCAGAATGCAGTGTTTTCTACGGTATATTACTGTTTTAATGGAAAATGGTTTGTTATTGTCAGAATTTGGCTGTTTTTCTACAGCAAGGTCTAAGTGTGTGTCTAATCCCTTGTGTTTAATTATTAATGGAAAATGGTTTGTTACTGTCAGAGTTTGGCCATTTTTTTTTTTTTTACAGCAAGGTTTAACAGTGTGGGAACACCCAACATGAAACTGAAGCCAAAGACATACTTTTCTAGGATGCCAATTTCATAAAATACAGATGTTGTGAGGTTGGTGGATGCTACATGTATGGTGAAGTTCACTGCAGATATACTCATGTCTCCCTCTTCTGTCTTCTTGCTCCAAAAACAAATAACTATCTAAATAAATAAATAATTTAATTGTGATCTAAAAAACAAAAACCAAAGTCAAGGTTAGTGGTTAGACTGCATGTACATAAAATTAAATCACAACCAGTTGTAAAATCTAAAGGGATAAAATTAATGTATGCTGAAGCAGAATTGGAATTGCATTCCAAATTAAAATCCCTCCAGATTATTATATAATTCTGGTAATCAAAACAATATGTTGGGTTTCAGGTAAATTACTTCAACTTCAATAACAAAAACAGAGTTCCAAAACAAATTCATCTAACCTCACCATAACCCTTATAATATGAATGATTCCATTTATTCCATTTATTTAAGTAGCCATGAAATATTCAGTTTATCAATAAAACAGAATAAAACACAACAGGGTGATAAGGACTCTGGTGCAAAGCAGTCGATAAAAGGATTAATAATTCAACAAAATGTCAGTTTTTTTGGAGAACAGAAGCAGAAGAGGTTTCCAGTCCAGTGCAGATAAAGTCCAAGATGAACAAAACCAACAAGAATAAAACAAATGTAACTTATTGACCAAAAGATCTGAACAATCTGCCGGGTCACAAGATAGTGCAATCCAGTGATAATGAATGGAACATATGTGATAACCAAGGTAGCAGTAGTTACTCGAATGATGTAAAACGCTTTTCTCTTCATGTGGTTTTCCTCCTCTCTCTCTCTTCTTCTCTCTCCTGGTCCTGACTGCTTCAGAGCTCTGAGAACAGCCACAAGACAAAACAACTGGATGGGAAAGCAGAGGAGGAGCTGAAGCGAGTAGAACCATATAAACATATGTATGGAAAATGAGAAAAAAGTAAACATGAAGAACAAACAAGTGCCATAAATAATTATCCAGACCACAGTGGAGCAGATCACTCTATATCTGAGAGCTTTGAACTTCAGAAAGGTTACAGGATGAACCACTGCCAGGTAACGCTCAACACAGATCAGACACTGAAACAGAGGATGAGCAGTGACAGTAATTCCAAAGAAAAACTGTGTTATTGCTGTGAGACTTTGAAATGGAAACCATTTTGTGAATAGGATGAGCAAAGAGTTCACGGACAATAAGATCCCACAAACAGAGAGATTGAGGTTGAAGAACTCTGATGCAACTCCACTTCCTGTTCCTGCGGTGATGATCCATATAACATAAGAGTGTGCAGGAAAACCAGATGTGAAGCTGAAGGTGAGCACACAAATTTCTGATATGCCAATTTGCCAAAATGAAGATACTGTGATGTTGGCAGGTGTATGGGGTGTGGTGAAGTTCTTCATTAGTTCCATGTCTGCTTTCTCCAGTCAGAACCAGAAGAACAAAGCAATAATTTTGCAGTTGTGATCTGTGGAAAAAAGAAGTCCAAATGTTCCAAGAAAAATCAATAAAAAACTGGCAATCTAAGGCAAAATTACACTTTAAGCAATTGTAATAATTTTACACATTACCTAAATTATGCACAGAAAATAAATGCATTCTATTTTAATTACCATGCTATATAATAATAATATTCTAAATATGTTATCACTCAATATGTTGTTAATGTTCATAAATTAAGTTACAAAATCTAATTTTGTTACTTTTTCCCCCCAAAGCTTAAACCTATTTACTCAACTAATTCATCTAGCATGTTCATAACACTTACCCTGTGTGTCACAGTGACTGTTATATATTAACAGATATTAAGACAATAAATCAAAGTGAACAGAGTTTGTCACCTGAAGAATGAATGAATGTCTCTCTGGCTTGACATAAAGCTCGCTGCTGTTTTATATAGTCACTTCACAGCTGTCTAAACCCCATGTATATACAATTTCATTTTCCAAGCATCCCTTTGGACACCAGCTATGCAAATACTTCAAGTGAAAATCAGGAGGTTAAAAAAGACAGATAATCTTGAGTAAACATGAATAGAAACACATTCTCTGTGGAAAACTAATTTAAAATAGATTGAATATATTTACCCATGGACACATAATAAACTGTTCTTAATATTCCCTAATGTTCTTTGGTTGCATTTGATGAAGGCAAAATGATATAAAATTGTTCATGAAAATGTAATATACTAAGTTCCACAGAGAAATATCATGAAATGTATTTCGTACAGACATATGTCAGGTTTAATGAGAACATCTCTGTGACAAATGTCTAATTAACAGGTTTGGTTGTTTCAGTAATTAAGTGAAAACAAATCTTAAAGAAATACATGGTCAGTACAGGTTAAGTTCATTCAACTATAGCCTATTTGTGGCATAATATTGATTACCACAAAAATATTTCCATTCTTCCCTCCTTTTCTCTGCGCACACACACACACACACACACACACACACACACACACACACACACACACACATATATATATATATATTTATTTACTTTACAGTGAATGGCTTTACAGTAATTTCGCTACGATGAGTTTTCTCCTATTTTCCAATTGATAAGTAAAAATACATAAATAAGGATTAGTTACACAACTTTTGAGGAAAAGAGGCAGGATAGCTTTTTAGCATTGAACAGATAAAGAACAGGCTGAACAAAACCAGCCAGCAAAAACCAAATCAAACAAATGAACAAAAGTGCAGGAATATTCTGTTTTGTCACAATTGTAAAGAGTCCTGTGATAATATATGGAACATATATGATGACCATGTTGACAGTAGTTATTAGAATGAGATAAAACGCTCTTCTCTTCATGTGGTTTTCCTCCTTTCTCTCTCTCCCTCTCTCTCCTGGTCCTGACTGCTTCAGAGCTCTGAGAACAGCCACAAGACAAAACAACTGGGTGGAGAAGAAGAAGATGAACTGCAGTGAGTAGAACCACGTTTGTTCTATAGTATTCAGTGGGAGAAACATAGAGGAAAAACAGGAGCCAAGAGTGATTATCCAGACTGCAGTGCAGCAGATCACTCTATATCTGAGATGTTTGAACTTCAGAAAGGTTACAGGATAAACCACTGCCAGGTAACGCTCAACACACATCAGACACTGAAACAGAGGACGACCGGTGATGGCTAGACCTAATAAAAAACTAATTAATGTTATGAGACCAGAAAACCAAAAAGACAGTAAAAAAATCAAACTACTCATACAGATACCAGTCTCACAAACAGACAGATTGAGTTTGAAGAGCACTGATGCAACTCCACTTCCTGTGATGATGAGCCATAAAACATAGAAGTGTGTAGGAAGACCAAGCAGGAAACTGATGCCATGTGCATACATTTCCAGAATGTCAAATAGCCCAAAGGAATGAGTTGTGGAAGATTCAGGTGTGGTGAAGTTCACTGTAGAGTTGTTCATTTCCTAAAATTAATAAGTAGTTGCAACTGTGATCTACCGGAAAAGAGAAGAGCAAACATACTAAGCAAAAAGCCAAAACAAATGGACTCACATTTTAATCTTCAATATATCCCAGTCTCCAATTTAAAACAATTTGACCATATCTTTCCAATATTAAATTACTTTCATGTCCAGGGAATTTTAAGTGACATTATTATTATTATTATTATTATTATTATTATTAATCAAATGCATCACAAGCCGTAATTCTATGCAATTGTTTAAACTAATTCTTTCAGGCCTGGTTTCACAGACAGGGCTTAGATTAAGCCAGGATTAGGCCTTAGTTTAATTATGACATTTAAGTAGCTTTTATAAACATGCCTTAGGGAAAAAAAAAAAAAACATATTACTGGTGTGCATCTTGAGACAAAACAATGGCACTGACATATTTTAAGATATGCAGTAAAAACAGCTTGACCATGCATTTTAGTCTGGGACAAGACATAAGCCTTGCCTTTGAAACCAGGGGTATATTACCCAAAAGATTATCTTCAAAATCACTTCAGCACCATTTTACTCATTCAGCTAATTTATCTAATTCACCTGTAACACTTAAACTACATCTGATAATCACACTCATGTTTTTGCACATTTAAAAGAAAAGCAAACAAATCAATCTAAAAGGAGTTTGTCACCTGAAGAGAGAATGTCCAGTCTCTCTGATGTAAATTATACTCTGTGCTGTTTTTCTAGTCTCATTTTACTGTTGTCACAAGAATATATTTGCATAAATTCATATATAACATGTCACATAAAACAAAACATATGCAAACAAATGCACAAGATTCAAAATGATCAATGGCCTACTGTTCAAATGACTTAGAACATTTAAATTGAATGGAGAAATTGCACTTTTTTTTTCTGCGGACAGTTTAATTACAGAAATGGCACTATACAGCACAATAACATTCAAAGAGCCTCAGGTCTTGCGCATCTCAGCTAAGGTCGGTGTTTTTAGTGAGTGTTTCACATTGGATGATACTTAATGTCTTATGAACAAACAAATGTAAAGTGGTACTTGACCCTGTGAAGTATTTGGTAACACTTTATTTTGATTTTAGACATTCTACTAACTTTGCAACTGCATGTCAACTACCAGTCATTTGAATATTAGTAGACTGTCTGCTTAATATCTGCTAACACTTTTATTATGATGGTCCCCATCGGACATTCTACTGACTATGAGTAACTTTGCATGTACATATCAAACTGTCATGTTTTAGGTCCTGTTTTATGGACTTTTGTTTCCTTGTGTTTCTGTTCCTGTGCCCTTTGTTCTCTATGTTCCCACTTCCTGTTTGTTGTCACTGACTTGGTTACTGATTTGGTTTCCCTTGTTATTGATTCCTTTCACCTGTTTCCTATCTAGTTTTCTTGTTAGCACAGTATATTTAAGCCCTTAGGGGCCATTTACAAGACACCATTTTCAACTAAAAATAGAAAACTTTTTATGTGTTTTGGCCGTTCATTTAAAATTTTGGTGGCCTAAAAAACACAAACTTTTTAAAACGGGTTTGAAAGTGCAAGTTTCTGAAAATGATACCTTTATCATCTCTGTGTAAACTGCAAAAATGTCTGTTTGTGAAAATGGTCACGGCATGCACATGCATATTACATATGTTCAGTCTATAGGCATGTCCCTCTCCTTTTCCTTGCCTGCCGTGCACTACACGTAATACATACACACACAAAAATAGTTTATATGTAACTAAAGTCATTTTAAGATGGAGTCATTAGTAGAAAATGCATAAATGAGAGCTGCAGTATACTAACATGTTCTGGGATCATGAGTTCAATAAAAAGACAGTTCAGCTGGAAAGACATATTCTGTACATACACTGTTAGACCTTGCTGGGCTTTTTTATAGTAAAAAACTGGCAACACCTTTGCCAGTGATTTACTATTGATTGTACAGTTATTTACTGTAATCTACAGTATGTTACTGTAAAGATACCATGCACTAAATTAATTTGCAGAAACCAACTGCTTCAAATTGTCAGAGAGTCATTTAAATTTACAAACTAAAAGTCAGCACATCAATCTCAACAATGGTGGCAATAAAGCTGCATAATTTATTAATTCTGCAGTGCATGCTGGGAGTTTTGTACTATGCTGGAATCCAGCATGCATTGCAACATTAAACTTTTGGATGTCACCATTGTTGAGATTCATATTCTGATTGTTGATGTCTCTGCGGAGCAAGATTTGCAGGAGCTTAAAATATTTTATGCATTATAAGACTTATATATTCTCCTAAATAATTGGTTACTGAAATGTTGCTGGTTCTTACGCTGTTGAATCACAGATACGGTATAATCATTAAAGATAAAATACCCATTAAAACAAATACTAAACACAGAAAGAGATCAGTGAATAAGACAAGCCCAAGATGATTACAGAATCATCACAACAGCCAAAAAACCTGATCAACTTAATATAAACTATATATTTTCTGCCATAACAAATGTGTTTTATAAACACTCAGTTACAGCAGCCAGAGAAAGCTAATGTAAAAGAGTCAAGAGCCCAACTAAAGCAGACACTGGTCACCACGATGGTGACTTCAATACATTTTTATTTTCAATAAAACATCAACATCCAAATCTGTTAATTCTCAACAAGAACTTCTGTACATGTATGAAAGAAATAATGTCAAACTGGTTTGTGAACTGGATTCATACTCAGTGTGGCTGAAGTCAGTTGTAGTTCTTGTGTTTCTGCTCGTGTCATTTTTCTGGTCTTGTTTCTCTGTTCTTCAGTGATTCTGATTATCAGGTGTTCATAAATTTTCTGAATTCACTCACTTCTTTTCATTCACTCTGTCAAGTGGACTATATTAGTGAACTAATGTAGGGAATAGTGAATGAGGGTATAGGGTGTGATTTGGAACACAGCCTCTGAGTGTCGACTTTGAGCGATGTTAACTCACAGTATATTCCTGTAGGCTATTTTCTCGAAAATGACAAATATTACCCAGAATGCAGTGATTTCTACAGTATATTACTGTTTTAATGGAAAGCGGTTTGTTACTCTCAGAATTTGGCCGTTTTTCTACAGCAAGGTCTAACAGTGTATTCTATACTGTTATGAAAACTATGGATGTCTAAAATAAATAAAGATTATTTACTTAATTTTGTAATAAATACATGTCTCATCAGGATCAGAGGCAGGGGATTTTTCCAGTCTGGTGCAGATAAAAAACAGGCTGAATAAAACCAGCCAGTAAATAAACCAAAACCAAAGTGCCTGATTATCCTGTTGTGTCAGAAGGATAGTAAATCCTAGAACTGTGCGAGGATCTGCTTCAGCGTCAGCATTTTGAACTTCCGTCTCATGAGGGAGCGATTCAAAAGTCTGAGATCTAGGATGGGTCTGAGGCCGCCATCCTTCTTGGGGACCAGAAAGTAACGGCTGTAAAAGCCTGACTCGCTCTCTGAAGGGGGAACTATTTCTATAGACCCTTTCTTCAGTAAAGCCATGACCTCGGCCCGGAGGACGTGAGCGTCGTCCGAGTTCACTAAGGTTTGAAGCACCCCGCCGAAGCGAGGGGGCCTTCGTGCAAACTGGAGCGAGTAGCCCTGCATTATGATCCCTAGGATCCAGCTTGACACGTCGGGGATGGCCTGCCAGGCCTCGGCCCGAGTGACAAGGGGTTAAATAATGTCGGATGACAGGCCGCCGGGTAGGGGGCCGTACACCGAGGGAGGTGGAAGAGGAAATTTGCTCTCTTTTTGAGGAAGTAAAATAGTGTTTGCCGTGAAAACGGCGTTTTGTGTGGGTGCAACATGTGTAGGCCCAGCTGCAACAGAGCATTTCTCCCACGCCCGGAATTAAACAAGGTGGAGGGGAGACTGCACGAGGGAGCTTTTGGGGTGGTCCGGTCGCAACGAGACATTCCCCAACCCTCTTCCTTCCTGCTAGATCAGGACGTCTTCGGAGTCACTGGGTCCAGCACAATCTTGGGTCGGGGTCCCTGGCGTCTCGGGAAGGAGGGGTGCTTTGCAGGGCGCGAGAGCTGGCGATGCTCCTTAGGCGCCGCTGCTTGAGAGGTGGATGGGGCTGGCTTGTTCTGCTGAGCCGGCGCAGGTCTGGGGCGGCTTGAAGCAGAAGCAGAGCTTTAGCGCTTAGGCAGAAAGTTCAGATTATATTGATAAAGCTGATCTTCTGCTGTAGAATCACAGTGCTGCTGTAATCAACAACGTAAATCTGACTCAGAGATTGGGCTCTAAATGAGTTCAGTGATTCAGGTCAAACTATGATCATATGAAAACATAACCAACACCGCCTGATCAATTTTTCCATTTGTTTGTCTGGATGTTATAACTCAGTTAAAACAGCCCAAACAAAATTTTATTTTAAAAAGTCAAGGGTCAAGAGCTCCACTAAAGCAAACCCTCATCTCCACGATGGTGGCTTAAAAATTGTGATTTTCTCCTTTGGTTATTCTGCTTGTTAACATAAGGTATCTTCAATAATGGTCAATCATCACTGTTAATCACTTAATTAACTCATTAACTTTAACACAGCTTCAGTGTTCATTTAACACTCTTATTTTAACACTTTAACACTCTTGAGTATGGTCTCACATATACTCCCAGGAGAGTTAATTTAACACTGCAGTTTTTGCTGTGCATGTTCAGGTGGCTTTTTGATTTCTTGGCCTTAAACCTCGTCCTGGTCATTGTTTCCATGCAGTCAAATGTATACAGAACTCACCTTGCATCTGTTAATGTAACAGTTAAATCACCCGGGAAACCTCTTATTGACTGCTCATTTGTTTCTTGAAGCCATTAGCAGCTCACGGTTTTCTCTTCCAGCCAAAGAGATCTTGGGTCGAAAACATTCTTAAGTATAAAACTCTTCTTAACTGCCATTTTCTTCTTATTTTCAACTTAAGAAAAAAGTTAGAATGTTCTTATCTAAAACAAAACATACAAATAATTAAAATTCTTCAAAAGAATGTCTTAAAAATCTCCTCAAAAAGGTAGGACATTTAATGAATTTATTTGGTTGTTTCAAATGTTAATCATTACAACGTAACACTCTACATACAATGCATATTATTATACATATTATATGCACTATGAAAGTATTTCAAGTAAGGGAAAGTGTACATTGAGTCACTCACAAATAGACACGTGATCCAAGTTCAACCCTCAATCTGGAAAATGGTGAAACTGGGTGATGCAGGAAGTATTTATTCAAAACAAACAAACCACAAACAAGTGTAACAACCATATCTGATAAACAAACACAGAAAAGATGAAATGTGTATGCAAATGAAGATTTAAATCACAAGTCGTTTTAAAGTGGTGGACCTCTCTGAATAAATAAGCAAATGTGTTTCCTACACTAACATGTTCTGGGATCATAAATTCTTATTTAGAGGAAAATGTCAATTCAGAAAAAAAGGGGGAAAAAAGTTTGTCTAGTTAATTAAGAATTAGTGACGATACATTAGCAAAATTATGAGGAACAGGTGATTTTTCCAGTTCGGCGCAGAAAAAGAACAGGCTGCAAAAATCCATCCAGCAAATTACCAACTGAAGCAATAAACCACAGAGCTGAATTATGTTGGTGTGTTAAAATGAATGCTGAAATTTTATATGGGACGACTATGATAACCACAGCCACAACAGTTATTAGAATGTGTTTAAATGCTCTTTTTTTCATTTGGTTTTCCTTCTCTTTCTCTTTTTCTCCTGGTCCTGTCTGTTTCAGAGCTCTGAGAATAGCCATAAGGAAAAACAACTGAACAGAGGGGAAAAGTAGATACTGCACAGTGAACAACCATGCATGTGGACTAGTGTTAAACGAGATTACAATAAACATGCAAAACAAACAGGATGCAAGAGTGATTATCCAAGCAGCATTGCAGCAGATCACTCTATATCTGAGAGTTTTGAACTTCAGAAAGATTACAGGATGAACCACTGCCAGGTAACGCTCAACACAGATCAGACACTGAAACAGAGGACGACCAGTGATGGCTAGTCCTTGCAAAGACTGTGATGTTGTCTTAAAATTTGAAAACCAACATGACAGTACATCAATTAAACATTTCAGACAGTTGCCAATCTCACAAAGAGAAATATTTAGGTTGAACAAGTCTGTTGCAATTCCGGTTTCTGTGACAATGAGCCATATGACATAAAAATGTATAGGAAGACCAAAAAGGAAATTGATGCTGCACACATACAGTGCCAGACTGCTCATTAATCCAATGGAATGAGTTGTTGAGTTTGTAGTAGAGTTCAGTGTGGTGTTCATTTCGTCACTATTTTTTTTCCAACTTAAGACTGCATGGAAGTAAAAAGAAAATAAAAGATAAATTACAGTCTTTAGTTTTGTAGTTCTAAATTTAAAATCAAATTAAACCAAAGCAACCTATTAAACAACCTAAATGTGTAGGTATGGTCATTCAGATCCACAAAGTCAGAGTCATTTAAATTAAGCAGTTGAATGACCATTTTAAATTACTTCAAAACTGAACTGCATTCATTATCATCAAACAACTTATCTTTATAATGATCACATTGATATTTCTGCATACTATTGAATAGAAAAATGGGTAACACTTTAGTATAGGGAACACATATTCACTATTAACTATGACTTCTCCCTCAATAAACTCATGATTTACTGCTTATTAACAGTTAGTAAGGTAGTTGTTAAGTTTAGGTATTGGGATTAAGAATGCAGAATAAGGTCTTGCAGAATAAGGCATTAATATATGCTTAATAAGTACTAATAAATAGCCAATATTCTAGTGATATGCATGCTAATAAGAAACTAGTTAAAAGACCCTAAAATAAAGTGTTACCAAAAAATGTCACCTGAAGATTGAATATCCAGTGCCTCTGGACTATGTTTTCATAGCCCTACTTTAAAGCTGTCACACAAATAAATGGCTTTATAAGCAACACCTCACATAAAATGGATATGCAAATTAATAAAAGAAATCATGAGGTTCAAAATGATATGTGGTATTTTATTCAAATGGCTCAAACATTTGAATAAGAAAAAAAAAAAAACCTCACTTCTGTGGAAATTTCTCAATAGAAATTGTAAGCTACTTATTTTAATATAAGTTTAAATATTACAAAATAAAATTTTCAGAATAAACATGAGTACAACAGTAAACATATTGGTAACACTTTACTTGAAGGGGTGTGCATAAGACTGACATGACACCTTCATAATCTTGACATGACCACATGTCATGAATATGAAGGAGGTTTTATGCATGTTTATGACAACTGTCATTAAGTGTCATTCGCTCAATTATGTCATTTTTAATGCAAAGATGACATTGTGTGAGATGTCTTTGTTACGACAACTTGACATAAACCAAAACATCATAACCTGTCAGTGTCTTTGTCATGACAACTTGACATTAGCAAAACATCATAACCTGTCATAAACATGACATAGCAGATTAATTATCAAACTTAAAAAACTACTTAGCTTTATGGGTTAACATTACATTACATTATTTTGGTAACATTTCAGTATAGGGAACACATATATAAACGATTATATGACTTTTCCCTCAATAAACTCTTAATTTACTGCTTATTATAGTTAATTGTTAGGTTTAGGTATTGGGTAGGATTAAGAATGTAGAATAAGATCATGCAGAATAAGGCATAAGTACTAATAAGTACTAATAAATAGCCAATATTTTAGCCATATGAATGCTAATAGTAATAAGCAACTAGTTAAAAGACCCTAAAATAAAGTGTTACCATTATTTTATAACAGTGTCATCTTTTTTACGAAATTTGAAATTGTCTATTATCTGACCTTCTGTTGGTGGAAACTTAAAAAAACAAAAAACAAAAACAAAAAAAAACATGAAATGAAAAATAGTCATGACGCTGTTATAAAATTATTTGTCAGAGTATTGTCACTTAATGACATTTTAATGACAAGTTCAATTTGTACCACTGTACTTGAGCTCAAGATACATATTCATGACACTATTATAATGGCCTCATGTCAAAACCAACTACATGACAGTTTAATGCAATGTTAACCCATAAAGCTAAATGATGTCAAGTTGTCATGACAAAGACACTGACAGGTTACGATGTGTTGGTTTATGTCAAGTTGTCATAACTCGGACATCTCAAACAATGTCATCTTTGCATTAAAAATGACATAATTGAGCGAATGACACTTAATGACAGTTGTCATAAACATGCATAAAACCTCCTTCATATTCATGACACGTGTCATGTCATGATTATGAAGGTGTCATGTCAGTCTTATGCACACCCCTTCAAGTAAAGTGTTACCAACATATTTAGCTCACACATAATCAGTATAGCAATATAGCTATATTCGATGTTTAGCATGCTCCATGTCAAACTTTCTCACTCGTGACAACTAACCTATGACCCTCCCACCCTCTTTGGTATGGGGAACACATATTCACTAACTATGACTTTTGCCTCAATAAACTTATAATTTACTGCTTATTAATAATTAGCGAGGTAGTTATTGTAGCATTTGAGTTTAGGTAGGATTTAGGGATGTAGAATATGGTCATACTGAATAAGGCATTAATATGTGCTTTATAAGTACTAATAAACAGCCAATATGCAAGCTAATAAGCAACTAAAAGTGAGAATTGTTCCCCATACTAAAGTGTTACCTCACTCCATCATGTGTCAAAGTTGCCGGAGCAACTTTTCTCTAATTGTGGTATGACGAGGCACATAAGTATAGACATAAGTATGCAATTTCACGAAAAAGCATCCCGCTCTGTCTTTAAAGGGTTAGTTCACCCAAAAATGAAACACCCGTAAGAACTTTGTTCATCTTCAGAACACAAATTAAGGTATTTTTGTTGAAATCAGATGGCTCTTCTTCAGAGTGTCAGCGGTTCGGAGTGGCAAAGTCACGTGATTTCAGCAGTTTGGCGGTTTGACATGCGATCTGAATCATGATTCGATATGCTGATTAATTTGTGCTCTGAAGCTCGAAGCAGTGTTTTGAAATCTGCCATCACTATATAAGTCGTTATTTCGGGGTTTTTTGCGCACCAAAAATATTCCCGTCGCTTTATAATATTAATATTGAACCACTGTACTCACAGGAACTGATTTAAATATGTGTTTAGTACATTAATGGATCCTGAGAGAAGAAATGTCATTGCTGGCTATGCAGGCCTCACTGAGCCATCGGATTTCAACAAAAATATCTCAATTTGTGTTCCGAAGATTAACGAAGGTCTTACAGGTGTGGAACGGCATGAGGGTGAGTAATAAATGACATTATTTTCATTTTTGGGTGAACTAACCCTTTAATAAAACACGTACAACTGGATTACTAAAGTGAATCAGGGTAAGACAAAGTCACGCTTTCGATTGGATAGTGTATTGACTCATTATTTAAATTTTGTTCATTTTGACCTTCAACTTAAACTTAATTAAGTTCTTTATTCAAAAACCAGCTATAACTGATAAACGCACATAGAAAAGTCATACTATGCATATATGTAAAAAAAAAAAAAAAAGTCAATGATTTTATATTGGTCTTTTTAAATGTAGTAGAATAAGTAAAACAGTGAATGTCTGACTAACATGTTCTGGAATCATAAACCGGTTTAAAATGAGCAAAGTGTCAATAAGCTTAAACAGAAACAAACAAACAAAATTAGTTAGTTAACATTGTTTACATAAATGGATATCTTTAACAGGATTCATGGAAAACAGTGGCAGTTTTCCAGCATGATCCAAAAAAAGAACTGGCTGAACAAAACCAGCCATAATATAACAAAAGACAGAAACAAACCAAAGAGCTGGAAATTGCCGTTGTGTAAAAATCATAATGAATCCTGTCATTATATATGGAACATATATAATAGCCAAGCTAACAGTAGTTATTAGAATGAGATGAAACGCTCTTCTCTTTATGTAGTTTTCCTCCTCTTTCTTTCTCCCTCTTTCTCCTGGTCCTGACTGCTTCAGAGCTCTGAGAACAGCCACACAGCAAAACAACTGGATGAATAGAAAGAGGAGGAACTGCATCAAGATGAACCATGTATAGACGCTGATAAGTGATATTGAAATTAACCAGCAGAATAAACAGGAGCCACAAGTAATTATCCAGACAGTAGTAGAGCAGATCACTCTATATCTGAGAGGTTTGAACTTCAGAAAGGTTACAGGATGAACCACTGCCAGGTAACGCTCAACACACATCAGACACTGAAACAGAGGACGACCAGTGATGCCTAGTCCTTGCAAAATTATAGACAATGTTGTGAAACTTGAAGACCAAAGTGACAGTAAATTAAACAAACCTTTCAGACAGACACCAATCTCACAAAGTGAACAATTGAGGTTGAGGAGCTCTGATGCGACTCCACTTGTTCCAGTGATGATGAGCCATATAACATAGGAGTGTGTAGGAAGACCGAAGAGAAAACTAATGCTGTACACACAGATTCTGGTGATTAAGTCAAAGGAATTAGTTGTGAAGTTTGTAGATGCTTCAGGTGTAGTGAAGTTCACTGTGGAGTTATTTATCTCATCCATCTTCTCAGCTCAGAACCTCACAAAAGGATTCATTAGGGAAACAGCCATCTATATGAAGAGAGAAATGTAAATTCACCACAAGCAATTAAAGGATTAGTTCACTTCTGAATGAAAATTTCCTGATAATTTATTCACCCCCATGTCATCCAAGATGTTCATCTCTTTCTTTCTTCAGTCGAAAAGAAATGAAGGTTTTTGATGAAAACATTCCAGGATTCTTTTCCATATAGTGGACTTTAGTGGGGTTCACTGAGTGTAAGGTCCAAATTGCAGTTTCAGTGCTGGTTCAAAGGGATCTACGCAATCCCAGGCGAGGAATAAGGGTCTTGTCTAGCGATCTGTCATTTAAAAAAAAACAAAAAAAACATTTTAAATACAAATACTTTTTATCCACAAATGCTTGTCTTGCACTGCTGTGCGATGTACCACACATTACACTGAAAGGTTACTCGTGACGTAGGCGGAAGTACCGCCGTAGGGTGAAAAACTTCTAATTTTCTCCTTCAACTTCAATATCATTGTTTTACCCTGTGTTGTAAAGGGCGTTTGGCTTAATCTTTGCACATTCACTTTCAGACGCATAGAGTTCATTACGCATGACCTTTGTAACATGATTACGTCATGCGTGCGGATCACAGAAACAATGCAAGACAAGCATTTGTGGTTAAAAAGTATATACATTTTTATATTTTTAGAATGACCAATTGTTTCACTAGATAAGACCTTTATTCCTTGGTTGGGATTGCATAGAGCCCTTCGAAGCTGCACTGAAACTGCAATTTGGACCTTCCACCTAGTGAACCCCACTGAAGTCCACTATATGGAGAAGAATCCTGGAATGTTTTCCTTAAAAATCTTTTTTTTTTTTCTTTTTTTTTTTTCGACTGAAGAAAGAAAGACATGAACATCTTGGATGACATGGGGGTGAGTAAATTATAAGGAAATTTTAATTCAGAAGTGAACTAATCCTTTAGGACTCCATTAAAAAAAAAGTAAAAAAAAAATATTACACATATGTATTCCAGTCTCTTGGATTCTGCACAGTTCCCAATTTAAATCCAAATAACCAAAAACACGATATTAAATGACTTTCATGAACAGGTAACAAAAAATATAATTATTTAATTCTCAAATTTCACAGAAGACAATTGCATTTTCTTAGTCTGAACTCATATACAAAATCTCAGTTTCTAAATACTGTTCTTGAAGTTCCTAGGTCAAGGAAAACATTTAGTGACCTATTTTACTCTGAAGCTAAATCATCTAACCTATCCATAACCCTTAAACTATGGCTGACAATCACACTGACATTTAGCATATTACTGAATGGAATAACTAATAAATGAATAAAAAAAAAAGAGTTTGTCACCTGAAGAGAGAATGTCCTGTCTCTGGAAGTAAGCAATACTCTGTGCTGTTTTTGTAGTCTCACTTCAATGTTGTCATTTGCACAGCTTCATATGCAACATTTCACATAAAACAATACATATGCAAACATTACAGTCAAATAAAAAAACATGAGGTTTAAAATGACAGATATTTTAAACCAACCCCCCCCCCCCCCCCCAAAAGCAATTTACAACTTATTCTTACAATGCATTCTATACACAAATAAAATTACAAACATATATAGTGTGTTCAGCTCAAGTTACTTTTATTAGCTATGTTTCCATCTAAAAATACAAATTGAACAAATTTGGAATATCACATAAACAATTGTGAGTAAAGCTTTCCATCCAGTGAGTCAAAGAGAACAAAATCTTCACTTCCTGATAAACTTTCACTAAATATCACTAAGAAAAATGGAAGTTGCTGCAGAAGAAGCCACTGTATATAATAATTTTCATATATAATAAATTATTTGCACCTCAGAGTACGCAGACGAAATGCAATAAACACTGTCATGTTATCTTGCCTTCAAGTGTGAAACGCTTCTGGGAGGTAATTATACTGAACCACTTTAATGACAGACTTTGCTCAGGCGTTACAGAATGACCTAAACAGCATTTCAGACGCTGTACAATGAGATCGGTCCTCTGGTTGGTCCAGTTATGCCATCCCATCGCAAAGTCACATGTTTTTTTTTGATGACCATCAAGGAATTTATTCGATAAAAGTGTTTCAATCGCAGTTTATGTGGATGTTCGACCGTATACGTTTTTTTACGTGCGTTTTTAGAATTTATGTGCATCTTGGCATTTTTGAGCACTGTAAGTCATTTCCCATCAAAATGCTCTGCTCCAGACTCACTTTTGTTAGAGAAGAGTGAGCCTGCGGGTCCTCAATGATGAAATCATGAGGCTTGCATGTTGATCTGGCTGAAGAGCAGGAGACAGGTCTATCCATTTCTTTTGCTCTCTCACCAGATCATGAGGTCCTGGAGCTCTCTTCTTGGCACTTCTGAAGACACAAGTTCTCTTGGGGAGATGGATTTTTGAGTGCACAGCCTCTGAGCGTTCCTCTCGTGATGACAGATCATTCGATGAGCTACTCAAGGTAATCACTTGTGCTGTGCATAGTCTTGGCCACAGGAACAAGAGACCCCCAGATTATCTAAGTTAGATGGCAAATTTCTGTTGGGTGGCCAAGGGGAGGCACCAAAGATGGTCCTCCCCTTTTTTCAAGATCTCCATGACAAACTTTCTAAATCATGGAACAAGCCGATTTCCTCTTGTGTCATCGTGCCCTTGACATCCTTATATTCAACTATCACTGGTGCGAATTATGTTTTTTTAAAACATACTCTCAGAGTTTGAAATCATTTTGTGACATTGCAGTGCACATAGAAAGAATTCTATTCTTCAGCTCAAGTCCACTTTCGGGTGTTGTGTGAAGGTAAGCATTTTTATTTTCTGTCACTGTGCAGGATATTTTATTGTATATGACAGAAACAGCTCAATAACCGTTTTTATTTAAAGGCTTAATCTATGTCCTGTAGACCGGCCCGTTGCATTACGATTGCAAACAATTTCAAAAATGTGATAAAAGTCAATGTGTATGCTGTTCTAGGGGCCATGTTTTAGGAAAAAAGAAAAAAAAAAAGAAAAGGAAAAAAACAACAACTTTTGATTGACTTTTGGATACGAGAAGAGGTAGGCTCCAAAACAGAACATGGCAAATCGTGCTCCCCTTTGCAGAGATTGGGGACCAGCGTGCCACACTCAACCACTCAACCAAGATGATGGACCTGAGATCTTTGATCTCTGCAAAAAAGAAAAAAGTACTGAGGTTTTTGAGGCCAGGACTGAGGGGCGGGATGGGGCAGGTAAATATACATCCAAAATGAGCTCCTTCCCAATAGAGTGCCCCAGGGATGACGCATTTTTGTAGGTAAAACCCGGAAGCGAGTTAGCATTTTAGGACTTCTGGTTCCAACGCCGTAAAGTCTATGGGTTTTTTGAATGGGTTTTTGCTAAATCGCCTGAAATAAGGTCTGTGGTTAACAAAGCCTCTAAATACATTCACGTTTTGATCTATGACATAAAACACACCAGTTATAACCCACTTGTGATTTTTTTAAACTTTTACTGTGTCTTAAAATCGGCGGTTGCTAACAAGTTGCTAAAAGGGACTACTTCCTTTGGCGGGGACTTTAGATGTCATCATTAAAAACGGGACATTTGGACAGCATTTCTCATGAAAAAGTGGATAAGTATTCATAACAGCACAGATCATAATCAGCGAGCATGTTTATAAATAAAGTTGTTTTTTTTAAATACAGTTTGAGGAAGCTTGGTGGTGACGACGTTGATCCGCGACCATGGTGTGCTGTAGTCCATTTATAGCCTACTGTTAGCCTTTTATATCTGACGACTTTATTTAGGCTTCAAAATCTATAAATGTTGTGTTAACTTGTAAAGATTATCTTGATAGACAAAACGTGTAAGTGTCATAACCCTTTGTTAAACACAGAGCTTATTTTCTGCGATTTTCCAAAAGTCTATGGGAAAAATGCATAGGCTTTCAACCGAGGGAACCCGTGCGCCGCTAACTTCCAGGTTGGCCTACAAAAACGCATCATCCCTGGGGCACTCTATACCCTCAAACCACTGTTCTCCACCACCTCCAGTGTTTCGGGAGGCAGCAGTTTACAGTGAAATGTTAAATATTTAGTTGCCACAAAGACTCTGCTGACTCAGCAAACTCTGCTGGACAAAGGGGCCATAGAACATGTTCCCCTCTCAGACAGTGAGGTTATTACAGCTGTTATTTTCTGGTTCCCAAAAAAATGGGGGTTGTGTCCAATTCTAGACCTTCACTGTCAGAACATTCAAAATATTGACGGTCAAAATGATTGAGTCTCAAATTCAACACAAAGACTGGTTTGTCACGATCGACCTCAAGGATGCATATTTTCACATAGAAATTCTGCCACAACACAAGAAGTTCCTGGGGTTTACTTTCAGGGGGTGAAGCTTAACCCTTAAATGCATGACTGTTTCGCCAGTCATTCTTACATATTCGGGTCTTTATCGACCCGGATCTATATCTAACACGGAAGGATTTCTTCCTGTCACGATAATATAAAACTCCTCTGCTATTAGAGTAACAATTACAGAAGAATAAAATAAATCATATTTTGTTACCTTTTGGAGCTTGAAAGGGCTCAGTTTGAGCAGATGTTTTATGTCATCACTGTCCTCGTCAGAGCTCATTTCCCAGTAAATTCAGCAAATAATAGGCTAGTTTTATGTTTGAGGTCACAAATACGAGCCTATTCAAGATCTTAAACATATTCTCAAAACTATATAATTTTCAACATCTTCAAAATCAATATTTCGATCGCTAACAGCTTTACCAGATCCATGCAGTAACAGTTACAGTCATATTTGATTGCGTTCAGTACTTGCTCTGCAGTAAATCCCTGAGCCATTTCATGTTTTTCTTATTATTTCTGATTATTTTCTGTCTAAATGAGTCATCACTTCAGCATTGTGTATCAGACATTGCCACCTTGTGGAATAAAGGTGAATTGCACTTATTCCGTCATCTAAGATTGTATTATTGTTGTGCAGAAAAAATATACATACACTGATACACACCTCGGGTCGTTAGCGACCCTATTCAATTTTTACAAAAAATGAATTCAAAAATAGGCATTCTTTTATAATTTTATCATTTTTTTCTTGTTATATTCTTTATAATGAATTGATCGAGGAATACCAAGAATGTTGATGTCTAACTTTAAAAAATTAATGAGGAGGAGGGTAGTGAATGACGTCCCGGGTCACTAAAGACCCGAGGTATGCATTTAAGGGTTAACAATATTGGGTTCTTCCTTTCGGCCTGGCCTTGTCACCCCGTGCATACACCGAATGCATAGATGCAGCGCCGGCTTCTTTGTGACTCCAGGGCATCCAAATATTAAATTACATAGACGACTGAGTGATACTGGCCCAGTCTCGAGAGCTTGCATTACAACATTGAGATATCATCCTAACTCATCTTCAAACTCTTGGGTAGAGACTCAACAGCAAGAAAAGCTTTCTCTCTCCGGCCCAGTGAACAATGTATTTAGGGGTCGTATAGGACTCATTAGTCATTCATTCACAAAACTTCTGCAAATCAACCAGCTCAATTTCTAATGAAAATTTAATTAAACATCACAATAATTGTTTAAAAACTTAACAGTATCCAAAATACATGAAGAGGGAAAAAAATGATGTAAAACACAGCTCAAAACTTTAACAGCATTCTCTCCAATATCAAGCAACAGTCCAACTGTCAACTGTGGCTGTCAATAACACAGTACTATAACCACATTTTTCATTGTGGAAGTAAGGTGTTTTGTTCTGCTAAAAATAACTGGAAGCGAATGACACCAGAAGCCAGACACAATCAATTTACAAATGGCCGTGCCCGCTCTTGGAAAATTAGTTGGATATCAACATGTCATTTATATAATCATTGTTTGTAAAAAAAAAAAAAGAAGAAGAAGAAGATGATGAATTGTAACATCCTATATATTTACCTATATATCAACCAGTATAACAAAAAGTGTTATAAAAAAAAAAAAAAAAAACTGCCACCCTTACCTTTAATGCTAAATACTAAGGCAACAAGGCAACATGTTTTATGATGAACAGAGGCAGAACAGCTTTCCAGTCCGCTGCAAATAAAGAACAGGCTGCACAAAACCAGTAAGTACATAACAAAGAAAAGCAGGAAACCAAACGTCAAGTAAATCCTGTTTAGTATGAATGATAGAGAATCCTGTGATAGTAAATGGGACATTTTGGACAAACATATTGACTGTTGTTATCAGAATAAGATAAAATGCTCTTTTTTTCATGTGGTTTTCTTTCTCCCTCTCTCTTTTTCTCTCTCCTGATCCTGACTGCTTCAGAGCTCTGAGAACAGCCACAAGACAAAACAACTGGATGGAGAGGAAGAGTAGGAATGCTGTTGAGAGAAACCATACATATGGCTCTATGTTGAATGATATTAAAGTAAAGATGCAGAATAAACAAGAACCAAGAGTGATTATCCAGGCCAAAGTGCAGCAGATCACTCTATATCTGAGAGGTTTGTACTTCAGAAAGGTTACAGGATGAACCACTGCCAGGTAGCGCTCAACACACATCAGACACTGAAACAGAGGACGACCAATGATGCCTAGTCCTTGCAAAAAATGTGTTAATATTGCGAAACTCGAAAACAAGTACGACAGTAGACCGAACATTGAATTGAGGCTGTTACCAATCTCACAAACAGAGAGGTTGAAGAAGAAAAACTCTGCTGCAACTCCACTTCCTGCTCCTGTGATGATGAGCCATATAACATAGGAGTGTGTAGGTAGACCAAACAGGAAACTGATGCTGAAGACACATATTCTACTGTCCACTAGTCCAAACGAATAGGATGCTTCTGGTGTGGTGAAGTTTACTGTAGAGTTATTCATCCTTTCAGCTCAGAATGTCACACAATATCTAGCTATAAATAATATTGCAGCTGTGATCTACAGGAAAAGAGAGAAGTGTAAATGCAGTTCAGATGGCACATAAACTGATGTTATTTTATTTTATTTATTTATTTGGTAACACATTTATTTGGTTATTTGGTTATTTGGTAACACTTTATTTTGATGGTCCCTTTTGCACATTCTGTTGACTATAAATAACTTTACAACTACATGTCAACTAACTCTCATTAGTACACTGCCTGCTTAATATTTGCTAAATCTGTATTGTGATGGACCCCCAACAGACATTCTACTGACTATAAGTAACTTTGCAGGTACATAATATTCTAACCCTAACCCTACCAGTCTACTAATACTGTATTAATACTCTAATAAGAGTTAGTAGACATGTAGGTGCAACATCACTTATAGTCAACAGAATGTTTTAAAGGGGCCATCAAAATAAAGTGAATCTATCTATCTATCTATCTATCTATCTATCTATCTATCTATCTATCTATCTATCTATCTATCTATCTATCTATCTATCTATCTATCTATCTATCTATCTATCTATCTATCTATCTATCTAGTGGTGCTCAGAATTATTGGCACCCTTGGTAAATATGATCAAAGATGGCTGTAAAAATAAATCTGCATTGTTTATCCTTTTGATCTTTAATTCATAAACTTAGCAAAAATCTAACCTTTCATTGAAGAAAAAGAATTGAAAGTGGGGGGAAAGTCACATTATGAAATAAATGTTTATATCCAAAACACGTTGGCCACAATTATTGACACCCTTTTATTCAATAGTTTTTGCAACCTCCTTTTGCCAAGAAAACAGTTCTGATTCGTCTTCTATAATGCCTGATGAGTTTGGAGAACACCTGACAAGAGATCAGAGACCATTCCTTCATGCAGAATCTCTCCAGATCCTTCAGATTCCAGCTCCATGATGGTGCTTCTTCTCTTCAGTTCACTCCACTCATTTTCTTTAGGGTTCAGGTCAGGGAACTGGGAAGACCATGGCAGAAGCTTCATTTTGTGCTCAGTGACACATTTTTATGTTGGTTTTGATGTTTGTTTTGGATCATTGTCCTAATGGAAGATCCAACCATGGCTCATTATAGGATTTCTAGCAGAAGCGGTCAGGTTTTGATTTTTTATCTGTTGATATTTGGTAGAATCCATGATACCATATATCTGAACAAGATGTCCAGGACTTCC
Organism: Megalobrama amblycephala; assembly: GCF_018812025.1. Lineage (NCBI taxonomy): Eukaryota > Metazoa > Chordata > Actinopteri > Cypriniformes > Xenocyprididae > Megalobrama > Megalobrama amblycephala. Next base: position 183,544 of record NW_025953346.1, read on the forward strand.
AGCAGAAAAATAGGCCCACAACATTAAAGATCCAGCAGTATATTTAACCGTGGACATGGGGTACTTTTTATCTGTGTGTGCACCAAACCCATCTGGTGGGTTTGCTGCCAAAAAATCATATTTACCAAGGGTGCCAATAATTCTGAGCACCACTCTATCTATCTATCTATCTATCTATCTATCTATCTATCTATCTATCTATCTATCTATCTATCTATCTATCTATCTATCTATCTATCTAATCGGTGGGTTGGTTGGTTGGTTGGTAGGTAGTGGGGGGATTGGAAATAACCATTAAATGATAAAGTTTTCAAACAGTGTGTAATTCCAGACAATTACAAAATAATAGAAAAAGAATTACAGGTAAGTTAATGCAGGTCACTTTAACAATGCTGAATAATTCTGCACTACACATTTAAATAATCGAATAGCATAAGAGAAACACAAACCAATATTAAACAATTTAGAACATAAATTACTCTATTTTACCAAATAAAATACTGTTTACTTTCATATATGTTTACATGAACAATCAAATCATATTATAGGAGTAAAAAACAACAAAATTATAATCAAAAGTTTATCACCTGAAGAGTGAATGTCCAGTCTCTCTGGATGTGTATAAATCTCTGTGCTGTGTTTTGTAGACTGACTTCACAACTGTCAAAATAACATGTGAGCAAGGCCAGTGGCGTAACTTAATAATGATGGGCCCCAGTGCAGGCTATTACGATGGGCCCCCTTGGCTGCACTGCCTGCACTGTCTGTAGTTACGCCCCTGTGTGGAATAATTTTAATGGTTTTCTCAAAATATTTCTAAACACTTTTGGTTGTTACTGCCATTTTTGATAAAATACCGGGCGGGAAGAAACGGGAACATTTAGGGGTGTAGGCCTATAAATAGTCAACAATAAGCGGTAGAATGTGAATGACGTGTGATTTACAATTTCAAACTCAGCGCATTTAATTTGATGTTTCCAATGTTTCTGTCGATGTGTGCCCACACATCATAGAAGATCTGATGAACTGATAGATCACTAAATAAAATAATTCAATAAATACATATTTATAAGCATTTATCTCAAAATAACTATATAGACTTTAATAACTGAGAACTGGCAAAAACAAATCAGATCGCAAATGCTAGGCCTATCTCATGAAACGAAAAGGTGAGTCCTTATAATTTCTATAGCCTATAGGATACTTTTTTCTTAGAAGTGAATTGTGACAACATGCCCCAAAGGTGAGGCGCATTAAGATTAACATGACCAAATGACAGCTTAAAATGTTACCTTATATAATAAAAAAATATCTAAACTAAAACATTATGTCCAAAAAATTAATTAATACAAAAATAATAAAAAATGGCATTTTTAATCATTAAAAATAGCCTATACAATGTTTTGAGTTTGATAGCAAACACATCATACAGCTAGGCTATACAGCGTAGGCTAGTTAAAAATATAATAATTCATAATTTCTGAAGATTGACTGTGAGTCATTAGTCGCCCTTTTCTCATGGTTTCTCAAAAGAATTTATAAAATTAGGCTATAGAATAGGCTATAATAGCACCCCATCTGCACAACTGGGATTTGCTGGTTAGCATTAAATAACAGTCTCAACTGTTATATAAGATTAAATAATATCAGATTTGTCTTATTTTAAATAAACACAAAAAAAAAAACAGAGATGGAAAAAAATAACTTTAGAAATTTACTTTTGCGTTGTAAATGTTCAGTGATATCTGTGTTACTTACTCCGCGTTAGGTTGTGCACCGCGCTCCCCTAGCCTATACGGTGCTATTCTTCATTTAATCGAGAGTCTGGTGGTTGAAAGTTTACGGCAACATTAATTCAAGGTGAGAAAACAATTCTAAAGAAAGAGCAAGAAGGTTCACTCGGAGTGCACAGGACAAGGCTTGAGCTCGCACACGTATGTGAGCGAGAGCATGAGCCGTGAGACCATTATGAGAACGCATGCACGTCATTGTGAATTGCCTAGTGAAAGATATCCGCCTGAGAGAAAACAGAGAAATTTGCGCTCTACTCTCGTGTTACAATTATGTTCTCTCACATTTGTCATCAAAATAACGCAATAGAAACGGCCTCAAATTAATAAAACGAGAAGAACGTCATTTAAATCGGTTTTATTATTATGGGTTAAAAATGAATGTATAATATAGCATCCTGACGAGACACTTCATCGCCAGGGGCCCACTTGCGATGTGGGCAGGGCCCGGGTGCGCAGCGGGCCCCCCCGCCGCACGGGCCCCAGTGCGGCTGCACTGCCTGCACTGTCTGTAGTTACGCCCCTGAGCAAGGCATCATCTGTTACATGTCACATGAAATACCAGATATGAAAATATTAAAAGTAAAAAAATGAATTTGAAAACAACAACAAAACACCTTATCAGAATATATTTTGAATGTTGATACTTTATTTATATTTATGAAGTAAATGACCATTTTGACAAGGAAACTGCCTTGATTATCTAATGAATCACAACTCTTTGGCGAATGTATTCTCCATAACCATGACTGGCTTATTTTGATTAAGATTGATATTGTACACCAAGCAACATTTGAATAACATTCATCAACTAGATGAGTAAAGTTCATAGACAAACTTTAAGTTGGCTTGAAAAAGCCTAGCCAGAAGGTTTGGATTAGTTTTAAAAGCTTGAAGTTTGAAGCTTTTTAGTTTGAAATAGTTGAAGTTTTAGTTTAGTAGTTTAAAAGCTAGATAATGTATGAGTAAGTAAGTGTGAGTGAGTGTGTGTGTGTAGATAGATATAGTTAGTTAGATAGTTAGATAGTTAGTTAGATGGTTAGTAAGTTAGTTAGATAGTTAGAAAGTTAGTTAGTTTATGAGTTTGAATGGCTCAGTAATAGTACATTGAATGGAAGCTTCATTGAGTTTAATGGGCTTCAGTTTGTTTTGATTTGAATTTGAGTTAAATAGATAGTTATATAGTTAGTTAGAAAGTTAGTTAGTTTATGAGTTTGAATGCTCAGCAATAGTACATATGAAAGCTTCATTGAGTTTAATGGGCTTCAGTTTGTTTTGATTTGAATTTGAGTTAGATAGTTATATAGTTAGTTAGAAAGTTAGTTAGTTTATGAGTTTGAATGAGTTTGAATGGCTCAGTAATAGTATATAGAATGGAAGCTTCATTGAGTTTAATGGGCTTCAGTTTGTTTTGATTTGAATTTTGACAGTTGGAGTTTGATGGAATGTTCATAAGTCAATGGGAGTTTTTTCCAGTTTTAATCAGCATTTTTAGGAAAATCGTAAGTCGGATCAGTCTGAAAAGACATAGCAACTCGAGTCAGAACAGTTTGAAGGTCTGGGCCGAGTTTGGTGGTTGTAGCTTTAAAGCTCTAGGAGGAGATGCAGTCTAAAATTTGGCTCAGAAGACGGAAGAATAATACTAAGTTTATATAGCAGATCAGTAAGTTGGCTTTTTCAAGCCAACTTAACTAACAATTACATCATCAATACAAAGGCTAACACAAACACAGTGATTGTTATATAATCTTATTTTCCTAAACATACAATGAGACTTCTCAAACAATATTCATAAATCTAAAACAGGCCTGAACAGGTGCAACACATTTAACATCTGCAACACATTTTTTTGTGAGTGTTAAATGCAAGGTAGGCAATGCAGTAGAGTTAATGGGGAATCTTTTTATGAACGACATTGGTTAGGTGAGGATAAAGCCTGGTTGCCAGTCATTTTCTCTATTAAAAGGATAATTTGTCTTTTTCTGTTGTTGCTCCCCAGTTATGGAATTCTCAGGCTCACATTAACATGTTTTGAGGTAAGGAAGAACAGGAAAATTAATCTGAAAGTGTAAAACAGTAATTTACAAATTTTCCTGCCAAGGGTATTTAAAAAGAAAAAGTTTTATGGAGAGCAAAGACAGAAGAGTTTTCCAACCCGGTGCAGATAAAGAGCAGGCTGAACAAAACTAATAAGTACATTAAAAATAAAACTCACAGAAAAAAGTTCCTTAATATACTTCCTTGTTAGAATGAAAAAGAACCCTGAGAAAGTAAATGGCATATAGAAAATAATCACGCTTACAGTAGTTATTACAATGAGAAGAAATGCTCTTCTTTTCATGTGGTTTTCCTCCTCTCTTTCTCTCCCTCGCTCTCCTGGTCCTGACTGCTTCAGAGCTCTGAGAACAGCCACAAGACAAAACAACTGGATGGGAAGGAAGAGGAGGGACTGAATCACGTAGAACCATATATACATATAAAATTCAGTAAAGACGCAGTACACACTGGATCCAAGAGTGATTATCCAGGCCACAGTGCAGCAGATCACTCTATATCTGAGAGGTTTTAACTTCAGAAAGGTTACAGGATGAACCACTGCCAGGTAACGCTCAAAACACATCAGACACTGAAACAGAGGACGACCAGTGATGCCTATTCCTTGCAAAAACTCTGTTAATGTTGTTAGATGTGAAAACCCAGTACAAAAATAAAATACATAAAACAAAGAGATCAGACAGTTACCAGTCTCACAAACAGACAAATTGAGGTTAAAGAATCCTGATGCAACTCCTGATCCTGTGACGATAAGCCATATAACATAGGAGTGTGTAGGAAGACCAAACAGTACATTGATGCCATGTATATAAATGTTCAGACTGTCCATCAGAGTTGTGGAGTTTGTAGATGCTGTGGAGAAGTTCACTGTGGAGTTATTCATGTCTTCTGTTCTTTTCTTTTAGCTCAAAAACTAAAGAAATGTATAAACAAATATCAGCTGTGATCAATAGGAAATAGAAAATGTAATTCAGCCAAAACAAACTCTGTTGAATTATTTTTCTGTTATCACTGTAAAACTGATTTGAAACAATCTGCATTGTAAAAAGCGCTATATAAATAAAGGTGACTTGAATTTATGGCCAAATAACTTTAGGGAAATTCGATCAAATATCATATGATTTCAGAGCATGAAATGGCTACTTCAAATAATGTCCTTACATAATCTATAGCATTGCATGAAAATTCTAATCTGTTCTGTTTTTCACATTAGTTTTAAAAATATTTTAGGTATCTGATCTGTTTTAGCTAATACTTAAACCATCTTACAAAAAAATATTGCATATTATTAAGCTGAAAACAAGAAAATTAATAAAATGTTTATCACCTGAAGAGTGAATGTCCAGTCTCTCTGTATGTGGATAACTCTCTGTGCTGTGTTTGTAGACTGACTTCACAACTGTTACAAGAATATATGTGCATGTCTCCATAGGCAACAAATCACAAAACATCAGGCCTATGCAAATCTTAAAAGTAAAAAAGTAAATAATAATAATAATAACTCAGGAACAAAATTGTTTTTTGCTATTTGATGTTTACAACATGTAATTTACACTGTAAAAAAAAAAAAAAATCCCGTAAAAAAACTGTAATTTTCTGGCAGCAGGGGCACCAGAAAAATACAGCTCCTTTATCAGTACATTCAAATGTTTCAAATACATAGACACAATATACATTATATCTAACGTAAAAGACCGGCAGTAGCTTATAATGTTACTACAGTAAATGAAATTAACGGAAAATAAATGTCTTATTAAATGTCTTAAATAATGGCTATTTTCCGTTATTTTATGGTATTTTTACAGTTTTTTTTAACGGGATTTTCTTATTTATAATATAAAAACAATAAAAAAAAAAAAAATTCCCTATAAATAAGGTTAAATGCTGCTATATACAAATAACCAGTCTTAAATGCAAAATAATGTTTGTTATTAGTTTATTTTATAAAAAGCCAAAAACAGTTTTAAAACTAGTAATGGTTTCAATTACAGCAGTATACTAAATATACAGATACAACAAAGAAAAAAAAGTTACAGTGTAATAATAATTAAACAGTCTGCCTTCAAAACCTGACCACTGGTCGACAGATGAATTACAAGGAGTAATTAAAAAACAAACAATTAAACAAAGCAGGAAATATGTTCTTAAAGTCCATGTGACACTGATGAACATTTCTGTGCAAGTGAATGGAGGGAGATTGGACTCCATTCTGAAGAATGTTCTCCATGTTTGCCTTAGTCATAGTTTGCACTTTCAGTTCAGAGTGTAAGAACCTTTTGAATAAGGGTGTCAAACTCAGGACAGTGGCCCTACAGAAACTAATTAAACACACCTGAACCAGCTAAACAATGTCTTTAGGATTGCTAGAAACTTCCAAGGCCGGTGTTCTGGAGCGTGTTGGAGCACTTTGCAGGACAGTGGTTCCCCAGGAGCGGAGTTTGACACACATGCTGTGGACTGAACGTCATCTGCTTTCTTGAAGTTTCTTCTCAGCTTTTGATCCCTTGGGGTTTATCTTGAAAAGGCATCTGTCAATCAAACAACATGAGTAATGAAACAGACTCTACTATAGAACTCTTTTAATAAATTAACAGTAAAAATATCAGAATAGTGGAAAAGGACACAAAGCGTGTTTGTGGAGGGAATTTGCGAGAGAGACAGTGTGAATGCCAGAGGGTCTACGTCTACATTAACTAGGGCTGTCAACGAATATTCTAAATTCGAATATATATTCGAATAGTTTTAAAAAAACAAATTTCGAAGGTGAAAATTAATATTCGAATTAAAAAAAAAAAATGTGGAAAAAACCGCCCGCAGTATAGAGGCGTGGCTGTCTGCTTTGCAAGTGGGCGCGCTAGCGCGCCTAAGGGTTCAGGGATAGGTCACAGGAGTCGCACTGTCTGGCACAGCGTCACACTGATGAAAGTTAACGCTTCTTGCATGGAAGATGGCAGAAAGTGCAGAGCCCAACTCGACCGCAGCAGAGAAAGCGATTTTAACCCCCCAAAATCTAAAAAGCCATGTCTGGAAGTACTTTGGATTTTGGTCGGTAGGAGGTAAAATTGTTGAGCCGCGAGATAAAGTTGTATGCAAGATACAGTTAGCATACTATTCGACCACTAGCAACATGAGGTCACATCTCGAAAATGTGCACCCAAATGAGCATGGCATAATGTGTGGAACTCCAGCTAAACAGTCACGTCTTGACACTTACTTTGCATCGCCCGCCACAAGCTCTGGAGCAATTTTGACAGCATTAACATTAATCCCAGATACTTTTGCATATTTCTCTTTATGTTTTGGCCTTCCTTTCACAGTGAGTCCTGAGAAAACATGATCATTTCTTACGTTTAACAGCATGCGCAGGAAGATGATTTAAGAGTCTTCCGACATCTCATTGTGAAAGAGAAACTTTTGGAAAATTCTGGAACAATAATGTGGTCTAAGAACATCTCAAAATTAAAACAAAGTTTTCAAATGTGTCCGGATTAATGTAGATAGAGAGAGTAGATAGATAGAGATAGAGAGAGTTTCATAACTGTTTTGATGTATGAAATTAACTGCTGGTTTTGTACCTCTGCAAGAGCTCCAGCGTTGCTCCTTGGCCTATATTTGTCTAAACTTAAGTTTTATGTAATTGAATTACATTCAAATTTTCCATCCATTTGGATTACATAGTTTTTACATAAAACAAACTAATAAACTTAATGTGATTCATATTTGTAAGTCATATGTAAATGAAATAGGTAAGATTTATCTAATAGTATGCAGAAAAATGCCCAGGTTATACAACACTGCTTAGTGTTCATGTGTTTGCGCACTACTGAGTTAAAGTACCATTGAAGCAGTGTCAGAGTTAATGAGATAATGAAATGATTAATTGAGTGATGATTGTGAAACCCTTTGGATAATATTGATAAAGCTGATCTTCTGCTGTAGAATCACAGTGCTGCCGTAATCAGTAATGTAAATCTAACTCAGAGATTTGGCTCTAAATAAGTTCAGTGATTCAAATCAAATAATGATTATGTGAAAACATAACCAACACCACCTGATTATCTTTTCTGTTAGCTTGACTAGCTGTTACAACAGCCCAAACAAAATCTGACATTAAATAGTCAAGGGTCAAGAGCCCAACTAAAGCAAACCCTTATCTCCACGATGGTGGCTTAAAAATTGTGATTTTCTCCTTTGGTGATTATGCTTGTTATCATCAGGTGTCTTCAATAATGGTCAATCATCACTCAATTAATCACTTAATTATCTCATTAACTTTAACAGCGCTTCAGTGGGTGGAATAAAAAATATGGCAGGACTTTTACTTTCTGACTCCTGGTCTTTACACCTCTGCTAAACGATGACTCGCATCATCAATATCTAACCATCAGCACCAGATCACACATTCTCTTGACATTTATGCCATAACAAAGGTGTTTCATAAACACTCATTTATAGCAACCAGAGAACTCTTGACGCAATGAAACCAAGAACCCAATTAAAGGTGCCCTTGATTCAAAAATTGAATTTACCTTGGCATAGTTGAATAACAGGAGTTCAGTACATGGAAAAGACATACAGTGAGTCTCAAACCCCATTGTTTCCTCCTTCTTATATAAATCTCATTTGTTTAAACGACCTCCGAAGAACAGGTGAATCTCAACATAACACCGACTGTTACGTAACAGTCGGGGTGTACGCCCCAATATTTGCATAATGCCAGCCCATGATGTTCCCAACATTATAAAAGGCATTAGACAAGGGCAGCCAGTTAACGTCTGGAGCTGCACACAGCTGAATCATCAGACTAGGTAAGCAAGAACAACAGCGAAAAATGGCAGATGGAGCAATAATAACTGACATAATCCATGATAGCATGATATTTTTACTGATATTTGTAAATTGTCTTTCTAAAAGTTTCGTTAGCATGTTGCTAATGTACTGTTAAATGAGGTTAAAGTTACCATCGTTTCTTACTGTATTCACGGAGACAAGAGCCGTCGTTATTTTCATTATTAAACACTTGCAGACTGTATAATGCATAAACACAACTTCATTCTTTATAAATCTCTCCAACAGTGTAGCAATAGCCGTTAGCCACGGAGGACAGCCTCAAATTCACTCAGAATAAAACTTTAAAATCCAAATAAATACTTTACTCACATAATTCGAAGCATGCATGCACCATGCATGACGAACATCTTCCAAAGATCCATTTGAGGGTTATATTAGCTGTGTGAACTTTGTAAATGCGCTGTAATATAGTCGACAGCTGGTGTGGCAGGGAGCACGCGATTTAAGGGGGCAGCGCCGAGTGTAAATCAGTGCATTGTTAATGATGCCCCAAAATAGGCAGTTAAAAAAATTAATTTAAAAAAATCTATGGGGTATTTTGAGCTGAAACTTCACAGACACATTCAGGAGACACCTTAGACTTATATTATATCTTGTGAAAGAACGTTCTTGGGCACCTTTAAAGCCAGCACTGACCTCAAAGATGGTAACGTCAAATGAATCTCAATAGTTCATCAACATCTAGGCCTACACTCTTAGAAAAAAAGGTTCTTTGGGGTTCTATATAGAACCCTATGGTTCTTTAACCAACTTTATAGAACCCTTTCTGCCTAAAAGTTTCTATATAAGGAGAAAGAACCCTTTTGGCACAAAGGGTTATTTGGGCTAAATGTGCTTTATATACATTTATTTAAATGATTACACTATTGAACATTATATTTGTGTTTTTACTTCAATTTTACTTAGGCACACCTTTCATTCTGAAGAAAACAAACTTATATACATTTTCAAGTTTAATAGGTTTATTAGAAAAAATAATTGCTGCATTATCCTGTAATGAAAAAAAAAAAAATCTAAATTAAATATAGCCTACGTTGTTTCTGGATCTAGGCGCTAGGGGCAGAACTCTGCCATCTGCTGGTAAAATAAAATCCTGTAGGAATTACTTAGATTCTGAAAGTCAATTCTTATAACCCAACCCTCCAAAAAGAACCATTAAACGATCTTCGACATAAACAGCAAATAACTTGCATGTGTATGCGCTGATCAGTTCGGTTCTGTACTGTCTGCACGTGCAGTGTCGGATTTCAGCCGCGCGCGTCTTGCGCGAGTAATTAGAATGCGCGTGAACGCAGCATTTTAAACTTCAACCGTTACGGACGTCCGTTTGAGCTCAGCGCGGAGGACGACGATTAAATTGGTAAGTGAGAAAATTAATATCTCTTACATTATTTTAATTACATTTGCCTAAATCCTTGATATATTTACACACCTTACATGTTTTTTTTCAAGAAGCAAAAAGAAGAAATGTGGTTTACGGTGCTGTCCGGCCGGGCCTGCGCTATTCTCCGCCAGGAGGTTTGTCATTTCTCATTTCTTACATGAATTCCTAAAATCTCTGTTAAAACGGTTGTGGACTGATCAATAATTGGGGCTAGAGTTCATGTTATATCCTAATACACTTTTCTTTGTACTGTAGATTGTATAGAAAACGCTTAAAACGATGTTTGAGGAGCAGTCAAATCACGTGATCACAGCCAGACCGCAAGAGAAACCCCGAAGAACAAAGAGAGGAGGTGATGAGGATGTTTCTTCTGTGATATAGCTGTATTTGGTGTTTGCAGTTATAGCAAACTTTTTTGTGCAAATTATAGCAAACTATTCTGAATTATGCTAAACACTGTATTTGGTTCTTGAAGATGCATTATGACATGAAGATGAAGAAAAGACCTTCAACTGCAAACCAATGACACAAAAAAGTACATTTTTACTCACAGTACCAACTTTGGGAAACTTATGAAGTGGCTTATATTTGTTTTTCTGTTTTCCATGTTTAATGCAATAATTAATAATAATAAATGAATATTTCTGTTTGCACTCTCACTGCAGGGATGGACTCTGGAGTGCAGCATTACTTCAATAAGATGAAAATAACACACTCCTCTATGATTCACGTAAGTTTTAAGATGTAATTGTGAGAGATTACTTTCTGTTTTCTGTTGTACTGTACACTCCATAAGTCTAATAAATGTTTTTCTGACTTGCATCTCCATCTTAGGATGTCAAGCCCCCTGAACGCAAAGAGTGTCTGCATCAAAATGGACGTGAACCTGATTGAAAACACAGGATGTCAAAAGTACCTGTTGGCTGTCTACTTTTTGTTCAATATGGAGCATCCAAAAGCCAGTTTCTTTCATTCAGCACTATTTAGCCCTTCTCAGTACTTAATTTACCATGGGTCATTTGTTTTTATTGTTTAAATGCTTATCTGAATGTTAAATTATCATTTAACGCTTATGAATTTAAAAACAATTCTACTAGCTAGTCTTTTAGTTCATTTTTTAAGAAACATTTATTTATGTTAACTCTTCTAACTATTGCTCTATGAATTGCAGTGTGTTTTATGTTGCTTGTGTCATTGTAAATGCTAATAAAAATGTCTTAAATGATTACATATTATGTTGATGTGTTATGCCTATGGGTATTTAAGTTTTTCTAGTGATAAAGTAATTATATAAGCAGGTTAATTCATAAAATTTAATTAAAATAAATTAAAAATTAAATCAATAAAATTAACCCCTAAAAGGTTCTATATAGAACATTTTAGGGGTTCCATATACGTAGCGCCTGATAGAACCTTTTTTGGTTCTATATAGAACCTTTTCTTCTAAGAGTGTACACCTCTGTTAATTCTGTAATAATTCTGTAAACTCTGTAATGTTTTTTTTTTTTTTTTTTTTTTAGTAGTTTGTTTATGTATGAACTATGTAATCCAAATGGATGGAAAATTTGAATGTAATTCATTTTTTTTTTTTTAGTGAACATATAATAATAGAGAGAAGTTTAGAAAATGTGTGTTTTACCTGCTTATTTTCGCTTCACGTCCACGAACAGTCAGCAGCAATCCTAACGGTCGAGTGATTCCAGTCAGCTCCGCTGTTCCACCGTGTGCTTTGAAGACACTGTATCCTTGCGCCGGGCGGGAATTCCTTCATTTAGATATTTAAACTCTACATTCTTGAAATGTCCACGTATTTCAACAAAGAATGTATGATTATATTATATTACGAGATGATATTATAAAAAGAAATTCGTTGCGAAACGAAACATTGAACGCAGCAGAACTACTTTGACAAGCGGAACAGTCAGAGTAGTGATAAGTCCAATAAAAAAAACGGGAATTTTATGTTATTTCAGTTACATGTTTTTCTACATTATTTTACAGCGGATATGTAAATTTACATTATATTTCTGTGATTTTACAGAATATTCAAAATACAGAAAAAATCCATAAATATTAATCAACATTTTATGTAAAATTACACATTATTCTGTAAAAATACAGAACATTTCTTTTAAAAAACAGAAATTTAATGTAATACTAAAATACATGCAATTCCCTGTAAATTTAATAGTGTAAAATAAATTACAGCAAATATCAGTAAAACAACCCAGCCAGCAGAGCCATGTGGGGCCCAAATGGGTTTGACCTGGGCTATCTAACTGGGACCTAGCCAGTTTTGCACCCAGTTTCCATGTAGGCCCCACATGGATTTGCCCAGATGAAATTAACACTGCTTAGTGTGCACACTACAGGCTGTTTAATGTAACACTTAATCAGTGTTGGAGGTAATGAGATAATTAAGTGATTGAATAATGATTTTGTATTAGTGAAGAACACCTGCTGTTAACAAGCATAATCACTGAAGGAAAGAGAAACACAAGAACTACTTCCAGCCACAGCCTTGGATGAAATCAACTGAAGATAAAATACATTACATCTCTCAAGATCTGATTAAACAACTCCACAAACAACATTAGCTTCACTTTTTACTAACCAGACTGACTTTATTTCTGTCAGACATCTACAGAAGTTCGTATTAAGAATTAAGAAGAGGCTTAGATGTTGATTACTTATTTGAAAGTAATAGTTTGATTTGATGTTACCATTGTGGCGATCAGTGTGTGCTTTAGTCAGGCTCTTGACTTTTTAACATTAGTTTTTCTCTTGACAGCTGTGTCTGTTTGTTATGGTGAGAACAGCAAGAGAAAATATAATCAGATGTTGTAAGCTGATTGATGATAAGAATATAATCATCATATATTGGCTTAACTCATTGATATTATACGGGTAGTATGTTATTAAACTAGTATTAGTAGTATGTTGTTATGCAATGCATTCTGGGAGCCATGGATAATTTTCATATGATGCACTCAGAATGCATTGCACCATTGAAGCATGTCACCATTGTTGAGATTCATATGCTGATTCTTGATGTCTGTGTGCGAGTAAAACTCACAGGAGCCCAAAATATGTAAATGGTGTGTTATAAATCGTTTGATGTTCTGATTAAATTCTATTATTCTCTTGCTGTAGAATCACAACAATAAAACAGAATTAATAACATACTACCCGTATAATATCAATGAGTTAAGCCAATATATGATTATATTCTTATCATCAATCAGCTTACAGCATCTGATTATATTTTCTCTTGCTGTTCTCACCATAACAAACAGACACAGCTGTCAAGAGAAAAACTAATGTTAAAAAGTCAAGAGCCTGACTAAAGCACACACTGATCGCCACAATGGTAACATCAAATCAAACTATTACTTTCAAATAAGTAATCAACATCTAAGCCTCTTCTTAATTCTTAATACGAACTTCTGTAGATGTCTGACAGAAATAAAGTCAGTCTGGTTAGTAATAAGTGAAGCTAATGTTGTTTGTGGAGTTGTTTAATCAGATCTTGAGATATGTAATGTATTTTATCTTCAGTTGATTTCATTCAAGGCTGTGGCTGGAAGTAGTTCTTGTGTTTCTCTTTCCTTCAGTGATTCTGCTTGTTAACAGCAGGTGTTCTTCACTAATACAAAATCATTATTCAATCACTTAATTATCTCATTACCTCCAACACTGATTAAGTGTTACATTAAACAGCCTGTAGTGTGCACACTAAGCAGTGTTCATTTCATCTGGGCAAATCCATGTGGGGCCTACATGGAAACTGGGTGCAAAACTGGCTGGGTCCCAGTTAGATAGCCCAGGTCAAACCCATTTGGGCCCCACATGGCTCTGCTGGCTGGGAACAGGCATTTCAGTGTAGCCTATAATGACAAAACAGGAAAAATCTGTAAAAAAAATAAAATAAAAAAAATACAGACCATTCCCTGTAAATTTACATTTATTTTTAACAGTGTGGCGACTCGGACGCATGAATACTGGCCAGTTTGTTTGTCTGTTTGTTGTTTTAATGCTGCTTTTTATATATTTTTTTTATTAAGTTGTTAATCAAGTTGAGCTGAGTTTTACCACAATGAAGATGATACTGGCGTATGTTTTGTTGCTGGTACTTGTCGGAAGGGAGGTGTCCACTCTGAATCAAGTGACACCTGTAGCCTATGCACAGTTGGCGTGCTACCGATCTTTATCATGAGCATTGTAATGTTTAGCAGGTGTCTTAACAAATGTCAGTTGCCCGGGAAGATTTTAAAATGAGCAGTTCATTCATAAATACGTAAGATCGCTGTGGAAATACAAACCGGAAGTCAAAAGACAACGAGCGCGGCGCTGAAAAGGGGCGGGGCTACATAAGGTCTATAGCAGAGAGGAGTTGCTTTCGTTGAGGCCTGCAAGGACAACGCTACAAACGGACATACCTCAGGTCGTCAGGAGGCAGAGTGCTCATTTGGCGCGACCTCGTAGAAGAGGAAAGAGGGCAGGTATTCGACAACGTCTTCGGAATCGGGATAATAAACCACCGCTACCATCCATGATTCTAAGCAACGTGCAGTCTTTGAGGAATAAAATAGAAGAGCTGCGTACAATTTCAAGGATTTGAGCGTACTCCAGGAGCTCCTATTTTTATACTCGGTGATTTTAACTTGGGTAAAGTTGGTTTTATATTCACACATTCGGACTTCTGTTAAATTCAGACTTTCCAACAAATGTGCAATAAATTAATGTTTGCGAATTTTAAGCAGCGACATGATATTGACAACCAACGATTGTCAACTTACAACATTTTTCACAGTCGATCAAAATAGGCAAGTATTGTTTTAATGGCATATTTACTTGTGAATGTCCACTGAATGTCCAATGTAGTGTGATTAACAAGGCTATTGAATACGGATGTCCGAATGTGCGAATATAAAACCAACTTTACCCAAGTGTGATTTTAATCACTGCGAACTGGGCCGCACACTTCCAGGGTATGAACAATATATTAAATGTGGTAGGCTACCCGAGGCAATAAGATTTTAGACAAATGTTACAGGAACGTGAAGGATGCATAATATGTGGTTAAGTCTAAAACCCCTCTGTCGAACTGTGATCATAATGTTATTTATTTGATTCCTATTTATAAAACACTTTTAAAAAGGACAAAGCCACAGATACTGTATCTGTTTGGTCAGAAGACAGTATCGAAAGTTTGAAGGGCTGCAATGCTTGCACCGACTGGGAACTGTTTCATGGAATGGACATTGAGGATGCCACAGAGACAATAACGGACTACATTAACTTTTGTGTGGACACTGTTGTTGAGAAGAAAACTATAACTGTATTTTCTAATAACAAAAGTTATATAACAAAGTTAAGGAGTGCATAAATAGGAAGAAGTTGGCTTTTATCAATCAGGATAAAATTGGATTAAAATTGGTCAAAAGGAATTAAATTCTCTGTTAAAGGGGGCAAGGAAAAGACACAGAGACATTATAGATCACAATTTTAACTCATGCTATGAAAGTATTAACCAATATAGAACCCAGCCGGAAAAGGTTAGGATAGAGGTGATAGAGAGGATTTTTTCGTCGACTGAGAATCCAAAGACTGTTACTGAGTTTTTGAAATGAGCGCATGCGTAAGAACAACCCCCCTCCTTCACAGCTCAAAGGAACGCCTCCCAAAACTCGTGCACAAGTATTGGAACACGAGTGTTTACCACCGGCATTCGCTGTGTCGTGTTTTTTGGAGTCATTATGTCGGACTCACCGCAGGTAACTCATAATCTGCAGTTGTTATTCCTGTCTCCTGACAAAAACATTGCTTGCAGCGCCTGTAGAGTGTGGAAAGTTACTGGAGAGCGCAGCCGCGCTCGTCTCTCACAAGGAACGTCACGGCAGTGATTGACAAGCCAGAGGGCCAATCTTTTTAATTGGCTGATGTTTTTAAGGCCCTACCTCATGCACAGATGATGTATATTAATATTATTACTTTCAGTGCACCTAATAAATAGTCTTTTATCAGTTAGTAAAGACAGTTTCAAGTAATATTGCAAAAATGTATAAAACAAAACATCCTCTTTAGCACCTTTAACTAGTAACCATCAGCAAAGAGCAAATGATCTGAACAAATTTTTTCTTAGGTTTGAGTCACCCTTGGAGCAAATTGCTGATGTGGATTCTATTATATGTAATACAGATCAGAGATTAGAGGTACCCCCACATGTAGTTTGTTCATTATTTAAAGGTATATATACAAACAAATCTACAGGTCCAGATGGAATTTCTGCCTTCTTGCTAAAAACTTGTGCCTATGAACTTCAGCATTTTATCCTATTTTTCAGAGATCTTTAGATTTGCATAGCATCCCTTCCTTGTGGAAAAAATGTATAATCATGCCAGTTCCCAAGAAAAATTGTCCAGTCGAGAACTGTGATTTTAGACCTGTGGCTTTGACTTCAAACGTTATGAAATGTTTTGAATAATTTGTAGTAAATGTTTTAAAGGATGAGGTTAAATCAGCCCTTGACCCATTTCAGTTCGCTTATAAGGCCGGACGGGGCACCGAGGATGCCATTAATTGTATCGCTCACTTGGTGGGTAGACATTTAGAAGATACTAAAGAAGATACACATTTACTTTTTAATTTTAGTTTGGCATTTAATACACTCCAACCTAACATATTGATTAGGAAGCTGACAGAGTTGAACCTGAACCACTTTTGTAATAAGTGGTTTACTCTTTTTTTTTTTTTTTTTTTTTTTTTTTTTTTTTTTTTTTTTTTTAACAAACTGTCTTATTCGGAGGTCAAAAATACTAATACAGGGGCCCCGCAAGGGTGTGTTAGTTCACCCATCTTGTTTACGTTATATACTAATGCGTGTGTGTCATGTCAGGATAACAACTTTTTAATCAAATTCTCAGATGATACAGCAATATTGAGTTTATTGTAGAGGAACATCACACTTCTGCAGTATTTTGATGAAGTTTCGAGGTTTGTAGGATGGTGTGATGATAATTCCTTGATTTTAAATGGGAAAAAAGACTGTTGAGATGATCTTCGACCCCAGATCTGTGGGGGACCATAGCCCTGTAATAATACATGGAAATATTATTGAACAGGTTTCATCATATGAATACTTGGGTGTTTATATAGACAGTTCATTATGTTGGTCCTCCCACATTGACAGTCTGTGTTCTAGATTGTAGCAAAGGCAATATTTTTTGCGAAGGTTAAAAATATTTGGGGTAAATCAGAAGATTTTATTTTTGTTTTATCAGTCTGTTTGTGAGAGTTTGATAAGATATGGAATAATAGCATGGTATGGAAACCTGATTGTCCAATCAAAATCAAAACTTATACGACTTGTACAGATTTAAAGATTGTTGGGTGTGACGAGAAACGATCTATACAGGAGCTGTATGAGATATCTATTTTAAGACAAGCTAAGAAAATTGTTGCTGATGAGACACACATTTTACATGAGGATTTTAAGATGTTACCCTCTGGGAGATGATTGAGGATTTTGAAGTGCAAATCAAATCGCTACAAAAATTCTTTTGTGCCAACTGCAGTCAAAATATTTAATAGGAAATTGCTTAAATAAAAGAACAGGTAGGGTACTGTTGTTTTATCTTGCTTGTGGTTATTAGTAATTTATTATGTTTATACTGTTTATGTGAGTTTAATGTGGTACTGGCTATGTCATGGTTGTCCAAGATGAATTTCCCAGCAATGGGACAATAAAGTATATTCAATTCAATTCAATTCAATTCAAAAAGCTTTTCTAATCAGATTTTTTTTTAGAGTTCAGATATTTTTAGAGTATGTAGTCTACTTTCATATAGAAAATTTCATGTTTTTAAGAGGAATTTGTCACCTGAAGAGTGAATGTCCAGTCTCTCTGGATGTGTATAGATCTCTGTGCTGTGTTTTGTAGACTGACTGCACAGCTGTTACAAGAATATGTCTGAATAATTTTATCTACTACACGTCACATAAAACATTAGAAATGCAAATATATAATGCAAACAAATGTAAGGTTAAAAAAGTTCATATATCAAACTGAACATGTGAACTGAGAGCCAGTGACTGACTTTCATCAATGCACATTTCTAGGAAGTAGCATTAGTATAGCCGCTATACTATAGCACAGGGGTCATCAACTATATTTGTCCAAGGGCCAGAATTTTTCTCTGCAGACACTGTAAGGGCCAGATACTCGTAATATAAAATAAAATTCGAATTGTATCCTAATATGTTATTATTTGATATACTAATTCTAATTCCAAATGTATTTTATTTTTTACATATTACCTGTACTGCAGCAAGCCACCAGGGGGCGATAGCGATATTTTAGGCTTCATATTTGTGAGGCTGTCAAGCTGTCCATCACTGTCACGCAATTGTGCGCTAATCCCAGGCAAGGAAAATTTTGACATTTGTGAAAAAATGAGCACGTGAAACAATAAAAGATGTTCAATGAAAGAACGCGTTTATCGTCATTCTTGACTGAAGGCAGGCTTTGGCACAAGCTACTTTTCAGAAGGGTTTTTTTTTTCGTTAGATTTAAAAATAAACAAATATGGAACGGACCCGAATATTCAAATATTCGTTCGGTGGGTTGGTATTCGATTTGAAAATTTGACATTCGAATATTTTTTATTTTTTATTTTTTGCACACCTGGGATCCCCGCGAAACGATTCTCATTCCCCCTTGAATAAGGCCGGCGACACACTGGCTGCGTGAGCGTCTCAGCTGCGTGGCGTGTCCGTTTTTATTTCGGCTCCCATATTTAACAGGTTGGAGTTTGCACACTGAGACACGCGTCTCAGGCGCGCTCGAGCCACGCGGAAAACGCGTGCATGCTAGAAATAGAACCGACGCGTGTTCCAGCAACGGGAGTGTTCAGAACAGCGGAGTTTGTATGGACCGAAGTGCATGTCTGAGCTTGTGTTTTGTTGCTTTGACACTGTGGAAAATACAATAATAGAAACAAAATGTATTAGCATTTTTACCCGTTATTATCAATCTAAATTAATCTCATTTTTAATTTAACTTAATTTCGTTTTTCTTTATTTAAATTTCATTTTTCTTTATTTAAATTTCGTTTTTTCTTTATTTAAATTTCGTTTTTGTTTATATAAATTTCGTTTTTTCTTTATTTAAATTTCATTTTTTCTTTATTTAAATTTCGTTTTTCTTTATTTAAATCTACCCTTACTGTGCCAATTTGTTAGTCAGAAAAATATTAGACTACCTTAAAAGTATTGCTTAATTTAACAGACCTGTGTGTGTGCGTTTTATATCACTAGTGCAGTGTCCGTTCTCAGAGCATAAGCCCTGCCCGCATGAGGTGCGCCGCTTCCCGCTCGCGCTGTTCTGACTGTAGTTTACTAAAAGTTTATTAATTCTGAATGTGTCGCGTCTCGCGTGTCCATCTATATTGCACCAAATGCGACACTGCACTGCCTTGTGAAGTCGATTGGATGAACGGTTCTCGAAATAATAAAAATGCAAACGGACATACAGACACAGATTCCTGCCTTTATTAGAGAGAAAAATATGTTCAGCCCCTCTCTCCGAAGAGTCGATGTTCATTACTACCGAAGCTTCGAAGCTCAAAAAATGGTATTCGGACCAGCCCTAAACTTTTTTCCTCTTACAAGGCTATTCCTGAATTCAGTATTATTCTGGGGGCCGGATGGAAATCTCTGGCGGGCCAGATTTGGCCCGCGGGCCGCCAGTTGACGTTGCATGCTATAGCATATCAATATTATAAACAGTAATTAAAATAAAAACCGCATGCATGATAAGTCTAAAACAAGTAGACAAATGTTAAGTAGATTAAACAGAGCATGTGACTGACTCTGAAGGTGATTGACCCCTAATGTATTTCTACGGATTTTGATATTATTATAATTATAATTATTATTATTATTATTATTATTATTATTATTATTAACAGTTAAGTTCTTTTTGAGAATTGACAGAGGTTTGAAATATGTTCAATATATGAAAATATTTGGTTACCATTATGGCGATCAGTGCTTCCTTTAGTTGGGCAGTTGCTCTTGGTCTCTATGTTAAGATTATGTTAAACACTTTGTAACTGTATTTACAAAAACATATAAATGTATACAAATAAGACCTCAGATAAGAGCAGTCTGGTGATAGAGTTTACACCATAAATAATAAAATCTAATCCCATCACTGACTGAAAGTGGTTGTTCATTCATTATTAAGTTATTTTAACAACAGTACTTTCATGCAACAGATCAGGCATTTTGAATTAAAATCTTAAACACACTGGGAGAAAAGAAAAATTTTGCCAATTTTGTACCCTTTTTGAAGGGTCAATTTTTGTACTGTTAAATAAAGGTACAAAATTGTCACCACAGGTACAAAACTGGTCTCTTAAGGTACAAATCACAAGTGTACAAATTTGTACCCTATGCCAAGGGTACAAAAACTGTAGCTACCCTTGAGGGTACAGCCCCAGTGACAAGCCATTGTACCCCTAAAGGTACAATTATGTACTTTATTTTCTGAGAGTGTAAAATGTTTTTTGTTTGTTAGTTTTTTTGTATTATACTAGCATTAGATGTGAGAATTATGTTTTAAAATAGTCCCATTTCAAGTAACTCTTTAGGATGTCAAAATTGAACGCAGCAATTTGTGGAAACGCTCAATATGGGAAAAGTGACACTGTGTCATTTGAGAAGCATTTTATTAAATAAACAATCCATAGCAAACACTTATAATAACCATATTTGATAATCACATTCCAAATAAACATACTTTTTATGGGAAAAAGAACAATCAGGACAGACAATCAAGACTAGATAAACATTGAATGACAAAAAGTCACACTAACATGTTCTGAGCCACTTTACACTATGAAGACAGTACAGAAGCCACATGCAAAGCTTCTTCACTTACATGTTTATTTTCTAAAAACTAAACAATTGAATGTTTTACAGGAGAGTTTTCCGACCCGGTTCAGATAAAGACAAGGCTGAACAAAACCAGCGAATAGAAAACAAAAAAACCCAAAAGTAAAAGGTTCCTGAAAATACAGATTAGTCAGAATATAAGTAAATCCTGAGATAGCAAATGGCATATACATCATAGCCATGCTCACAGTAGTTATTAGAATGAGATAAAACGCCCTTCTCTTCATGTGGTTTTCCTCCTCTCGCTCTCTCCCTCTCTTTCCTGGTCCTGACTGCTTCAGAGCTCTGAGAACAGCCACACAGCAGAACAATTGAATGCACCAGAAGAGTAGGAGCTGAATAGAGTAGAAGAATACATAATAATAAAAATTACACGAGACTATAGTAAACATGCAGCACAAACAGCAGCCAAGAGTGATTATCCAGGCCGTAGCAGAGCAGATCACTCTATATCTGAGAGGTTTGAACTTCAGAAAGGTTACAGGATGAACCACAGCCAGGTAACGCTCAACACAGATCAGACACTGAAACAGAGGACGACCGGTGGAGGAGAGTCCTAACATAAAATATCTCAATGTCTTGAGACTTAAAAACCAACGCTCAAGTACATGGACCAAAATGTTCAGACAGTTAACAATCTCACAAACAGAGAGACTGAGGTTGAAGAACTCTGATGCGACTCCACTTCCTGTTCCTGTGACGATGAGCCATAAAACATAAGAGTTTGTAGGAAGACCAAACAGGAAATTGATGCTGTGCAGAAAAAGATCTAAAATTTTCATTAGCCCAATGGACTGAGATGTGGAGAATGTAGATGCTTCAGGTGTGGCGATGTTCTCTGTACAATTATTCATCTGTTCCTTCTTTCTCTCAACTCAGAATCTCACAGAAAATGTGTTCTATGGAAAAAAAAAAATGTTAACATATATATAAACATACATTTTTGTTTTATGTAAAATAAGATTTGCAGAGCATCTGATTTTAACAGAATAGAATATCCAAACGGGCCACATACCTTTCAAGCACAACTTTTAAGATGTAAACAATGTAAAAAAGCTTAAAATCATACTCGTCTCACTTTGACTGCATGGAATGTAGTCAAAAATGCCAAATTTGAAATACATTCTATTATATACCTCTTAAATCCATTTTACCAAAATACAAAAATAAATAAATAAATAAAAAGACTTTAAATTCAAATATTCAATTTATATCTTTAGAGTTTCTTATGTTTAAACAGAAAATTTAATGTGTTTTTAAGAGGAGTTTAGTACCTGAAGAGTGAATGTCCAGTCTCTCTGAATGTGTATAATTATCTGAGCTGTGTTTTAAATAGTCACAAGAATATGTGTATGACTTCATCTGTTTCATGACACATAAAACATGGCATATTCAAATATATAAAGAAAAAAAAAAAGTCATATATCTGACTTAGCATTTGACTGGACTGACACTGACTGACTTGAATTTAAAATTGTTCATCATTTCCACACAACATTTAACCGATTCACATCTTTAGTACTAAGCATGACAAGAACAGCATATGGAAATGGTAACACAGGGTCAATGATTAAGTATTTTATTGGATAAACAAATGACAGACTTGCAGCAAACTTAATTTGAGTGTAAGTAAAGCAATCTTTTTAAATAAACAGTGAAACACACTAACTTTCTAACATGTTGAACAGAATGCACTAATTATAATAAAAATAGAATCATTGATATTTAATATTATTCTTCATAAGCTAAAATAGAATCAGTCTTATCACAGTGAAGAAGAAATTATCATCTGAACAGGGAATGTTTAGTTTTCCCATGCAGACAATCTTTAAAAATCTGAAATTGGCATACAGGTGTGATGCAGTGAACACCTGACATGCAAAGTGTCAAATTTAAATACACAGTAAATGTGTTATGATGAGTCCAATGAAATAATCGTTGCCTCCCGGGTAATCGCTGAGAAAATATTTATAATGGGTGTTGATAAAGTGATTTATTGCAGTGGTTCTCAACCAGGAGGCTGGGGCCAGTACACTTAAAAAAACAATATTTTCATGATTTGTTATCACAATATTTTTTCTTTTGTCAAATCAACTCAGAAACTTAATATGGTTCAGATAACGTAATATTTTGAGTTTCCGTTGATTAAACCAATCTCCTTCATTGTATTGACTCAAATTTTTAATTTCAATGAACTCAAAATTTGAAGGCAAAAATTTTAAAGGTCCCGTTTTTCGTGTTTTTTTGAAGCTTTGATTGTGTTTATAGTGTGCAATATAACATGTGTTCATGTTTCGCGTGTAAAAAAAACAGTATTTTTCACATAATTTACTTATCTGTATACCGCTGTTTCCACTGTCATAAAAACAGGCTGATGACTTCCTTGTTCTATGAAGTCCCTCCTTCAGAAATACGTAACGAGAATGCCAGCGGTTCCTGTGTTGTGATTCGACAGTTCTGAGCGCACCGTGCCCGGAAAGGTCACACCTCTTACCATAACGTGGAGATGCACGCGCTCAGTGTTATTGTAAACATGTCTTTAATTTTACCCTATCAATTTGAGCCGGAATCAGACCCGGTGATTGGACTGCGGGATGAAAATAACAGCGTTTCGACGACATGGCGACAAACACACTCTACAAACGCAACTCTTGTGTATTCCTGTGGGCGGAGGTTAGTCAAAAAACTGTTTTAGTGACGTCATTAAAGAAGGAAGTAGAGGGATGTAGTCCAAACTGGCCGTTCGATGTAGGCGACTTCTGTTAAATAAAATATCTCACTTGGCATTGAACTTTGAGCTTTAAAATTTTACAGATTTTATTTATACTCTAACAACAACATTACACACTAACTAAAGTTTGAAACATGGGATCACGAAGAACGGGACCTTTAAGTTAAACCAACAATTCTTTTTTACAGTGTAGGGGCCTTAACAAAATTCTGAGAGGAAAAAAAAACAAACAAAAAAAGATAAAAAAAAAAACAAAAAAAAAACTAAGCAACTTAATGTTTTATTGAAAACATAAACAGGAGGGTTTTACAGCCCGGTTCAGATAAAGAATGGGCTGAACAAAACCAGCCAAAATAAAACAATATAATCCAACATCAAAAACTTCCTGAATAAAATCATGTTTTAGAATGAAAAACAAACCTGAGACAATAAATGGCACATAGGTAAAACCCATGCTCACAGTAGTTATCAGAATGAGATAAAATGCTCTTCTCTTCATGTGGTTTTCCTCCTTTCTCTCTCTCCTTCTCTCTCCTGGTCCTGACTGCTTCAGTGCTCTGAGAACAGAAACCCAAGACAAAACAACTGGATGGAGAGGAAAAGGAGGAACAGCATTGAGTAGAACAATATATAAATATAAAAAACAAGCCTACAGTAAAGAGGCAGAACAAACAAGAACCAAGAGTCATTATCCAGGCCACAGTGCAGCAGATCACTCTATATCTGAGAGGTTTGTACTTCAGAAAGATTACAGGATGAATCACTGTAACGCTCAACACACATCAGACACTGAAACAGAGGATGACCGGTGATGCCTAGCCCTATTAAAAAATGTGTTAATGTCTTGATTTTGATCCAAGTCTCAAATAGAGAGAGCAAAGAATTCATAGTAACCAAGCTCACAAACAGAGAGATTGAGGTTGAAGAATCCTGATGCAACTCCACTTTTTGTTCCTGTGATGATGAGCCATATGACATTGGACTGTGCAAGAAGACCAAACATGAAACTGAAAAGGTCCAGAATGTTGGATGGCCCAAAGAATTGAGTTGTGGAGTTTGCAGATGCTCCAAATGTGGTAAAGTTCACTGAGTTATTCATCGCCTGATTTGTCGCTTAGCAGCTCACAGAAATTATAAAATGTCTATGAAACAAATTGAACAAGATAAGGTTGGAGATTCATAATCCTAGTTTAAAGTTATGGTTCACCCAAACATTAAAATGTTATCCTCATGTACTTTCCCTCATGTCATTCCAAACCTGTATGAATTTCATTCTTCTGTGGAACAAAAGATATTTTAAGATGATATTTTGTAAAATGTCTGTTTTATTTGTTCTCCTCAGAGTTGTTTGAAACCAACATTCTTCAAAATATCTTCATTTTGTGTTCCACAAAAGAATATGATGACAATTTTCATTTTAGGTTGAAACATAATGATCACCTTTTTTCCACATCTATAGCTACTTGATACTCAACATATAATTTGATTTGTTTACTAATGCTTTGTTTACTTGTCATGCTAATTGCTAACCTCCAGGGAGCTATCATGTACAAATCATTGTTTTAGTTTTCAGGCTAATTTTCATTTTAACATTGTTAAACATAGGTATAATAAAAAAGTGTACCTGCATTTAACACATTTTTTCAGCACTTAATTTTTTTTGCAATTAACCATACATAAATCTTTGCATGTAGTTCCAAATTTAATTTTATGAAATATTTTACAGCTTGATTTGTTTATTTACTGTATTTAATGACTAACTAAACAATTTGTGTATACACATTGAAAAAAAAAAAAAGCTGTGTTTCCAAGCTCTTACGTTATAACAAAAAGAGTATGATGACAATTTTTGCATTAACTTAAAGGGGACCTATTATGCCCCATTTTACAAGATGTAAAATAAGTCTCTGATGTTCCCAGAGTGTGTATGTGAAGTTTTAGCTCGAAATACCCCACAGATAATTTTTTATAACATGTTAAAATTGCCACTTTTAGTGGTTGAGCAAAAACGAGCCGTTTCAGTGCGGTCCCTTTAAATGCAAATGAGCTGCTGGGATCGACCTAAGAGGGCGGAGCTTCAAGAGCTCGTTCTCCCCTGTCAGGATTCAGTCAGGACGGACTATATTAGTACAAGTCTGTTTTATCCTTCGGAATGATGGCCAAAACTTTACCGATGAGTTTTATAACATTTATTGTACTTCACACAAAAGATGAATTGTCCGTTTTCACTCTAGAAAATCTCTGTAAGAGCTTAATAAAACAGTGCAAGTGTGCATTAAAATATTATCCATAAACTCTCCCTTTGCCTTGTATTATCATCACCAACACAGCGAATAACACAGAAACACTCGTTACAACTAACAGTAAACGAATATATAAAGACCTTATGCCTTTCGGGTGGTGCTTAATAAACTTTATAGCCGTAAATAAACTCATATGAACTGTTAGAAAGTGCTCTTACCTTCAATACTGCTGTATCCAGTATCACTCTGGAGACTTTAAGCGGGATCACGAACAGTTTTTACTTGTATATCCTTGAGTAGCACATTTTTAGCAGTTTCTGTTTTGTATTGTCCCTTTGTATTGATATTCGTTCACTAAGCAGTCCGGTGTGAAATGATTCACGCAGACATAAACGAATTTCGGCAGAACTGAGGGAGCATTTTCCTGGAAAACAAATTAATCCACCTCATTTTCAGCAGCTCAGATTTAGGTAGTAAATGGAGAGAGCTATGTGGATTAATCTATCCAGCTATAGAACACCTAAAACGCTTGAGAGACGTTCTCATCAGTGCAGCAATGGCGGACTCCTTGTACACAACTTGCTCAGGGCGGTTCTAAGTTCAAACGTCAGTGTCTGTCAACATTCGTGGGCGGGGCATGTGGCTTTTGTGACGTCACACTGCCAGAGATCTGGAAACGGCTTGTTCTGAGACACTGCTTATGATTTATGGGGATTAAAAAAAAAGGAGTGGGTGGATTTTTATCACTATAGGGTGGCTGTGTACACACACTGCCAACACACATTTATGTCCAAACACCATGCAAAAGTGAATTTTGCATAATAGGTCCCCTTTAAAGAAAAAGGAGAAAATATGGAGCATGTAAATAGATTTCTGGATTAGGTGAATGTATTTAATAGAAAGTAACAATGATTAATAATATCTGGTCCCACTTTAATTACACTGTTGACCCATCCCTTACACCTTACTCCTTCCCTTAAACCTACCCATACCACCAAAGCTTTCCCTAACCTTACCCGTACCCCACCTCAATAGCAGCAAAAGTGTTCTGCAATTCAATATGAACCCAATAAGTACATTGTACTTAGTTTTTGATGTAAGTACATAGTAGTTAAGGCCACGCAGTAAAATCCACAGAGTTAAATCAACTCTGCTCAGATAACATTTGGTCCCTCTCTGAATAGTGTTAAAATAACACTGAAGCAGGGTTAAAGTTAATGAGATAATTAAGCTATTAATTCAGGGATGAATGAACATTAATGATGAACACCTGCTGTTAACAAGCAGAATAACTGAAGAAAAGAGAAACACAAGAACTACAAGTGACTTCAGCCAAAACAAGAGGTGATTGTTAAACAAGAGGTTAAACAGCAGGTGTTTATCATTATTGCTCAATCATCACTTAATTAATTGCTTAATTATTTCATTAACTTTAACTCTGCTTCAGTGTTATTTTAACACTATCCAGAGAGGGACCAAATGTACAGAGTTGACTTAACTCTGGGGATTTTTCTGTGTAGTCATGTAATAATTGTCTGGATTTATTTTGCTGATTTAGGAAGATATGCTAATATAAATTCATGTTTGCATAATTTCCTTTGCTTTAATATTGATGATCAGATGGATATTAAAATGGTATAGTGCAACTGAAATTTACTGCAAAAAAATCAAGAAAATATCAGGTTTTTTTTGAGAAGATTGTCACCTGAAGAGTGAATGTCCAACCACTTACAACATCTAATAAACACACACAATACAGTTCATATAGGCCTATGTAAAGTCAGGCATTTTATAAGGAATCAGTGAGTGGGTGGATCACTAAATAAACAGGAAATGGAATGAAAGAGGAACATACTAACATGTTCTGGAATCAAAAATGCAAATATACATAAAATAATTCATTGTAATTGAAAAACACGGGGAACATTTTTTAAAGTTTTTCCAGCCAAAGCTAAAAACAAAATTAGGCTTGGAAAAATTAAACAATTGAATGTTATGGGAAACAGGGACAAGAAAGTTTTACAATTCGGTGCAGATAAAGAACAGGCTTCACAAAACTGCACAAAAACAAGAACAAAACAAAAAAATACAGCAGAAAAAAGTTCACCAGTATATTGTTGTGTCAGAATGAAAGAGAATCCTGCGATAATAAATGGCACATATATGATAGTCATGCTGACAGTAATTATCAAAATGATATAAAATGCTCTTCTCTTCATGTGGTTTTCCTCCTCTCTCTCTCTCTCTTTCTCTCTCCTGATCCTGACTGCTTCAGAGCTCTGAGAACAGCCACACAGCAGAACAACTCAATGGAGAGGAAGATGGAGAACTGAATCAAGTAGAAGCATACATAAATATTAAAGTTAAATGAGACTAAACGAATCATTAAACACAAACAGGAGCCAAGAGTGATTATCCAGGCCGCAGTGCAGCAGATCACTCTATATCTGAGAGGTTTGAACTTCAGAAAGGTTACAGGATGAACCACTGCCAGGTAAAGCTCAACACTGATCAGACACTGAAACAGAGGACGACCAGTGATGCCTAGTCCTAAAAAAAACCATGTTAATTCCCCAAGTCTTGAAAACCAAGGAAGAGTACATAGTACAGAGAGCAAGGAATCTAGACTGTAAACAATCTCACAAACAGACAGATTGAGTCTGAAGAACTCTGATGCGACTCCACTTCCTGTTCCTGTGATGATAAGCCATATAACGTAGGAGTGTGTAGGAAGACCAAACAGGAAATGAATGCTGTACACACAAATGTCCAGAATGGTCACTACTCCAAAAGATTGAGTTGTGGAGTTTGCAGAAAAAACTTTGGCACAGAAAGCTCAACTTTCAACTTTTTATATACAAATATATCACATATAACATATACCTCAAATAAACATTGCATGTAGTTTCACTGTTTTGTTGTGAAAGATTTGAGCATGATTTGTTTATCATTACATGAGCATGATTTGTTTATATAATATTTGCTTTATGGGTTATTACAAAATTTGTGTAAACAAGGCTAAAAATGGATGTTCCAGAGATCTTTTTTTGTTGTTGTTTTTTGTATGGATGGTAAAAAATAATTACATAAATAAATAAAAACATAATAAAGTACCATATCATGAATGAAATCTTCATGGTCTTTATAAAATGCTGAGATTTGCAAAGCATATTTCATCAAAAAGCTATTTAGCTTCATTATAACGGAACAGAAATGGCAAAATATCTCTCTCAAACAATTGTTTAAGTTGAATTAAGTTTATCATGTGCTGTTGTAGTTCAGTAAAAGGGTCATTCTCAGGTATCTGTTGTTTTAACAATTTAAAGTGAACAAACTTTACATAATTCATTTCAGACTGCGTGAAACAAAGTCAAAAGTCAACAAAAGTAGCCTATAATTTAAAGGTAAAATTTCAGTCCAACAAACCAAAACAATTCCCTCAAAATCAGATATCACTCTATTATTAATAACAATCTAGATAAATTATCTAGATCTGCTATATTTTATAAGAGTTTATCACCTGAAGAATCCAATCTTTCTGGATGTATAAATCTCTGCTGTGTTTTGTAGACTGACTTCACAGCTGCCTGTATGAATATATGTGCAAAACTCCATCTGCTATACTCACATAAAACATAAAATATGCAAATATTAAAAGTAAACAATTATATAAGTCTCAGATTAATAGATGAATAATTTGAATTTGTTCACAAAGGCACATTTTACACAACATTTCGATTTTTGCCCTTTATCTTCACTGTAGACAATGCATGATTGTTTTGATGAAATCTTGTTTTTAAAAGAATAAAAATACCATTAGCAAAGCAACACAGTACTACATAAAACAAGGTGTATTTCTAGGCTACTGTTGATAATTAAAAGAATGCTAGGGCCAAGGACATGCATTGCCTCTTTTAACAATTTAGTGAGGAGGACATCATAGATGTAGTAGATTTTAAATTCAAGACAATGCCCTCCAACTGTTCCAAGGAAACCAACTTAAACTGACTCAAAACTGCGAGAGATGATCTATCTATTATATTAAACACTGTGTGCCCTACTCCTGACATACTCAACCTGATCAGATCCACTTTGTCCACGAAAAAGCTTGGCATAAGTCATGAGATGGTCTTACAAGTACACTTTTAGGCAGGTTTAACACCTTATCTATGGTAGCAAACAGCACTTTAGGTTTGCTCACCCCTTGTGATACAATCCTTGAGAAATAGGATGATCTTTCTGATTTGACTGCATTTTGATAATTTCTCAAGGATTCCCTAAAAATATCATATGAGATTTGTAATTTATTTTTAACCCATGTACGCTCAGCCTGCCTGCAGACCTGCCTGAAACCCTGTGTTACCTCATTTAGCCATGGTCGCTTATTCACTTTTTGCCTCTTCACCTTAAAAGGTGCAACAGTATCAAGAAACGTACTACATACATGATTAAAAGAGTGTAACATTTCATCTGGTGCTGTTACAGGCACTTCAGAGAAACCATTTACTAAAAGTGGCTCTGCAGCCATAAAAGCAGCAATAAAAGCATCATGTGTATGATCTGTATTGACTCTGGACATTTTTGGAAGAAAAGAAACATCCTGTACAACACGAGGCATGTTCAAATTAAACCTAACAGGCTTATGATCCGAAATAGGAATCTCATCAATGCAAATACTCTCAAGGCTTATACCCAAAGATAACACCAGATCCAGTGTATGCCCATGGACATGTATATGCCCCATTACACTCTGGGTGAGATTAAAAGAGTCAATCAAAATGAAAAAATCCTTAGACATGGGTTTTTCTGGGCAACAGACATGAATATTAAAATCCCCCATAATCAGAATCTTGTCAGCACAAGTTATAACACCAGATAAAAAAAACATAAAAATCCTCAAGGAAATCCTTACTGTAACCAGGTGGCCTATAAATGAATGCACAATACACTGGCGTAGACATGTCAACCTTCATGACTTGAACTTCAAAGGATTTAAAATTCTCAGTTGGGAGCAGGCCCGGATTAAGAACACATTGGGCCCTGGGGCTATAGCAACACCAAGGGCCCCCTTGCCATGCCACAGTGTCTTGTACCACAAGATTTTTTTGAGATTGACGGCACCCATTGACTTCCATAGTAGGAAAAATGTCAGTGGGTGCCATCAACTGTCTGGTTACCAACCTTCTTTAAAATATTTTCTTTTGTGTTCAACAGAAGAAAGAAACTCATTCAGGTTTAAAACAACTTGAAAGTGAGTATGTGATGACAGGAATTAAATTTTTGGGTGAACTATGCCTATAAGGACAAGGTTCCGCATGCTAACTATTAGGATGCTGTCACTTTAAGACCTGCACGCGTCCGATTTTCTCAACTCACTTCAGACATAACCAACTGTGTTTATGTAAACATTTTGTGTATTTGACAGTATTATAGCGCAATCTGACGCGAAAGATGAAGTCCAGTAGTCAGGTGCTGTTTGACAGGCTTAAGTGTGTGTGCATGCTTCGGGTGTATGGGGTCAGAAAAAGCGCATCTCAGAACAGCACACGAATGTTTAACTGGCAGATAAAGAACTTTTGTGATTGCGAATAAGTGCAGTGTCCCGTGAGTAACTCTACCGCTGTGTTAACATGTGATGTGAATGTGTCGAGGTCGAGTTGTACGGATGGAGGCACCAGAACTGCAATTGATAGAATGTGCTTCAAAGGCAGATAGTGGAGACAAGTCACACGACATTGGTGTTCGTCAAAAAACAGTAGGAAAATTAATTCGGGATTTTTACACGGGTGATGATGATTTGAGAAAAACACTGACATTCTGAATTCAAACGGCAATAAAATCAATCGACTCGTCCCTGTAAATGTTGAAAACACCTTAGGTTTTCATGAGAAACAATTACCATGCGAATAGGGCTTAACTCGTTATAAGAATAATAACTTGCTGCAGCTGCTATCTCACCTTCTTCAACGTGTAAAGCACGCAGATCGGCGACGGTGTCGGTGGGTGAAGATAATTGTGAGCTGCCGCTGCACGCGGGGTCTTCCACTAGCTGGCTCGGATGTTTTATGTGAACCGAAGTAGTTAGTTAGTTTTGGAATTTTTGCTGTAAGATTAGCATCCCTTTTCTCCCTTTCAAGCTTATTTTTCCTTTTTTTTTGCGCACCACTATCACTTTTTTTTTTTTATCATTTTGAACACCAGCGAGGCTGAACAAGCAATAAAGGCCAATTTCCCATTTTCTAGTCTACATGCGATGCGATAGCATAACGCAAAGAGGCGTTTCCCGATGTCATTGTAAAGTGATTTTGATTGGACGGTGATTTATCAGTCAGGCACATTTTCCAATCATTTTTTCTTGTTATTTTTTTTCAACCACCTATGACTTGTCAATCTCATTTCCTCCAGCCAATCACGGGCCCCCTCTACCCGCGGGCCCTGGGGCTTCAGCCCCACCTAGCCCTTATGTTAATCCGGCCCTGGTTGGGAGCTGCTTACATTTAAACAAATTACTAAAAATAGCAGCTAGACCTCCCCCACGACAATTTATCCGCGGGGTATGTAAAAACTGGCAGTCCAGCGGTAAAAGCTCAGCTACAGGGCTCATGTCATTATCGTTTAGTCTCACCCAGCCAGCAGAGCCATGTGGGGCCCAAATGGGTTTGACCTGGGCTATCTAACTGGGACCCAGCCAGTTTTGCACCCAGTTTCCATGTAGGCCCCACATGGATTTGCCCAGATGAAATTAACACTGCTTAGTGTGCACACTACAGGCTGTTTAATGTAACACTTAATCAGTGTTGGAGGTAATGAGATAATTAAGTGATTGAATAATGATTTTGTATTAGTGAAGAACACCTGCTGTTAACAAACATAATCACTGAAGGAAAGAGAAACACAAGAACTACTTCCAGCCACAGCCTTGGATGAAATCAACTGAAGATAAAATACATTACATCTCTCAAGATCTGATTAAACAACTCCACAAACAACATTAGTTTCACTTATTACTAACCAGACTGACTTTATTTCTGTCAGACATCTACAGAAGTTCGTATTAAGAATTAAGAAGAGGCTTAGATGTTGATTACTTATTTGAAAATAATAGTTTGATTTGATGTTACCATTGTGGCGATCAGTGTGTGCTTTAGTCAGGCTCTTGACTTTTTAACATTAGTTTTTCTCTTGACAGCTGTGTCTGTTTGTTATGGCGAGAACAGCAAGAGAAAATATAATCAGATGCTGTAAGCTGATTGATGATAAGAATATAATCATCATATATTGGCTTAACTCATTGATATTATGTGGGAGATTTATATGGGTAGTATGTTGTTAATTCTGTTTTATTGTTATGATTCTACAGCAAGAGAATAATAGAATTTAATCAGAACATCAAACGATTTATAACACACCA
Organism: Megalobrama amblycephala; assembly: GCF_018812025.1. NCBI lineage: Eukaryota > Metazoa > Chordata > Actinopteri > Cypriniformes > Xenocyprididae > Megalobrama > Megalobrama amblycephala. The sequence goes on from NW_025953346.1 coordinate 216,968, forward strand.
TTTACATATTTTGGGCTCCTGTGAATTTTACTTGCACACAGACATCAAGAATCAGCATATGAATCTCAACAATGGTGACATGCTTCATGGTGCAATGCATTCTGAGTGCATCATACGAAAATTATCCATGGCTCCCAGAATGCATTGCACCATTGAAGCATGTCACCATTGTTGAGATTCATATGCTGATTCTGATGAGTTAAGCCAATATATGATGATTATATTCTTATCATCAATCAGCTTACAGCATCTGATTATATTTTCTCTTGCTGTTCTCACCATAACAAACAGACACAGCTGTCAAGTGAAAAACTAATGTTAAAAAGTCAAGAGCCTGACTAAAGCACACACTGATCACCACAATGGTAACATCAAATCAAACTATTACTTTCAAATAAGTAATCAACATCTAAGCCTCTTCTTAATTCTTAATACGAACTTCTGTAGATGTCTGACAGAAATAAAGTCAGTCTGGTTAGTAATAAGTGAAGCTAATGTTGTTTGTGGAGTTGTTTAATCAGATCTTGAGAGATGTAATGTATTTTATCTTCAGTTGATTTCATCCAAGGCTGTGGCTGGAAGTAGTTCTTGTGTTTCTCTTTCCTTCAGTGATTATGCTTGTTAACAGCAGGTGTTCTTCACTAATACAAAATCATTATTCAATCACTTAATTATCTCATTACCTCCAACACTGATTAAGTGTTACATTAGTGCCTGTAGTGTGCACACTAAGCAGTGTTCATTTCATCTGGGCAAATCCATGTGGGGCCTACATGGAAACTGGGTGCAAAACTGGCTGGGTCCCAGTTAGATAGCTCAGGTCAAACCCATTTGGGCCCCACATGGCTCTGCTGGCTGGGCAGTAATGAAGAGAAAGTCCAGGCAATGAGTAATATAAAAGTCATTCAAAATGAAAGTCTTATTTACAATAGAACGGGCATTTATTAAACCCATGTTCACAGTAGTCGAATCAAGACACGTGTCTGTGGAGTGAACACTTAGACCCGACTCGTTTCAAGTGACGCAGGTTTGCGCAATCCACCCCTCTGCTTTCCCACCGCCTCATCCACGTAGTCTGGATCAAAGGTGGCCGAGATGCAGGAGGGACCACAGGTACAGAGAAAGAAGGCCGTATCTCCACTACTCGTCTGCTTCCACAATCTGACCTCAGTTTCTTAAGCTTTACCATGATTCCCGCACACGTCCCCCGTTTCCTCCGATGTCTAGTGAACCAGCATGCACAGCCCGGTGAACCACACAATTTAAAAGGTAAGTGTGGTGTTCGTCTCTGCTCAGCAAACAGTTTTATATGGGAATCGCAAGTGTTAGTATCCGATACCAACTGTCGAAGGTTTAGCAGATTAGCCTGATCATACATCAGCCGTAGACAGTCCATGTGATTTTGCCCATCTCGTCATCATGACTAGAGAGAATGTATTCTACTCCAAAATCAATTTTGATATCAAAATTATCTAAAAGTTATAACTAAAATGAAGTAAAACAGAAAATATACATCTTGTTTAGTTATTTAAAGCTGCAGTTCGTAAGTTGTCGCCATGTCTGTTTGAAACAAAAATCTATATGATCTATTAAATCTATTAAATCTAATGATCGCTTAGCTCATATCACATCAAACCATGCAAATTATTTTTATTGTTATACTTTGTCCTCAAATTGTTAATGTCAACAACAGTGTTGGGCACGATACTTTAAAAAACGAATTAGTTATAGTTACTAGTTACTTCTCACAAATAATAACTGAGTTAGTAACTGAGTTACATCATTAGAAAAGTAACTAATTACCAGGGAAAGTAACTATTGCATTACTTTAAAAAAAAAACATCTAATGCAATATATTATTGTAAATATTATCATTAGTGGAAAAATAAAACAGAATAGATGGTCTAGAACTTTTAATATTTATTGCACAGACCACAACTGGCCTAGCCTGACTTCGTCATACTCATATTCTAGGCAGAATGTGAGTCTGATACTGCTCCATTGCACTTGAATTATGGGGCGTGTCTTAACCGAACCAGTAAAAAAAAAAAACTCTGCACTCAATTGGATAGACCTACAACCAATCAGAGCAACGCAGTAAGTGACGTATGTTGAACTTGTACTTAAACTTTTGCCGAATCCCGTTGGAAGGACGGCAAACACATCTTTCCCATCAACAAATGCCTTGATTGCGGTTCTTTGTTCGTCTTTTAAAATTAATGCGCTGTTGATTTCTTTTATTACAGACGTGATAGCGGAATCTAAACATCTTACTTCTCCAGCTGCAGTCATCGTTGGTGAAAACCAATTCAACCCAAGCGCTCTTTGATGACGTGGGTGGTTACGTAACCGCAGATAGCCTGTCCATCATCGATTAAAGCCCGCCCTGGCAATTTGATTGGCTCGGCCTTCTGGGAGCCGAGCATAATTACTCCACAATGGATCGATTCCAGACCGAACTTCCCGTCCAAAAAATGTTGTGGGCGGGGTTCGGGCTGGCACCCAGGCTACAACTAGCCAACAAATAAGTCTAAAAATGAATTATGCTTGATCCGACTCGACACATGATCTGCTCTTCCTCATGACATGAAATTTCTCTGTACTGTACGTGTTGGTATTAAAGAAAACATATTTAGCTTCATATTTATGTTTAAAGAGGCCTATTATAATGCTATTTTTTAAATGTCATTTATTTGATTATACCCCCCCCCCCCCCCCCCCCCCGTTTACAAGATAAAATAATAGAATTTAGTCAACTATTACAATTGCTGATGCTATGAGAAACAGAGACAAAACAGTTTTCCAGTGCGGTGCAAAAAAAGAACAGGTGGAACAAAACCAGCCAGCACATAACAAACCACTGCAGGGTCCCAAAGAAGCAACATATTGTGTTTCAGCAAAATGTCAAAGAATCCAGCCAAAATAAGTGGGACATATATGATAACCATGTTTACAGTAGTTATTAGAATGAAATAAAATGCTCTTCTCTTTACATGGTTTGCTTCCTTTCTCGCTCTTCCTCTCTCTCCTGGTCCTGATTGTTTGAGAGCTCTGAGAACAGTGACAAGACAAAACAACTGGATGGAGAGGAAGAGGAGGAACTGCAATGAGAAGAACCAGGCATATATCATGATAGATAGCATTAATATAATCATGCAGCCCAAACAGGATCCGAGAGTGATTATCCAGGCTGCAGAGGAGCAGATCACTCTATATCTGAGAGGTTTGTACTTCAGAAAGGTTACAGGATGAACCACTGCCAGGTAATGCTCAACACAGATCAGACACTGAAACAGAGGACGACCAGTGATGGCGAGTCCTTGCAAAAAATATGATAATGTTAAAAAACTTGAAAAATTAACTGACAGTACAGAGATCAAACCAGTTAGAGAGCTGGCAATCTCACAAACAGACAGATTGAGGTTGAAGAACTCTGATGCAACTCCACTTCCTGTTCCTGTGATGATGAGCCAGATGACATATGAGTGTGTAGGAAGACCAAACAGGAAACCGATGCTGTACAAAAAGATATCCAGACTTTCCAGTGATGCAATGGAGTTTGTAGTGGAGTTTGTAGATGCTTCAGATGTGGTGAAGTTCATTGTAGAGTTATTCATCTCCTCTGTGTTTGTATTCTCAGTTCAGCCCCTCACAAAATATATATTTCTATGGAAAAGGTTTTAAAACATATACATTTAAAGGTTTTCAAATTTACAATACATTTCAGCATGTAATCCATATTTGCAGTTCCAAATAACAGAAGCACTCCAATATTAAATGACTTGACATGGTTTACATTCACAGCCTTTTTTCTTTTTTTTTTTGGTTGAAAGCAAGAATTTAAACAAAAGTTCATCACCTGAAGAGTGAATGTCCAGTCTCTCTGTGCTGTGTTTTGTACTGACTTCACAGCTGCCACAAGATAATATATACATGAATCCAAATTCTACATGTCACAATAAACATCAGATATGCAAATATTGAAAGTAAAAAGTGATTCTAAATGACAGATGTTGTAACTTTGTAAACACGAAGAGAAAAATTTACAACAGGCTATGAGAAATTCAAGAAATGAATTTTACTTTATTTAGAATGTTGAATAAATGACCATTTTGATAATGATTTTATGTGGCGTAATAAATAGAATAAAATCAAGAAAGGAAGAAAAGTTTGACCACATTATGGTATTATGTTTCACTTTCTTTTTTAAGACAAAGCACTAAGCATACTAAACATGAATGGGACAATTTTTTTAACCCTAAGTTTGTAGATTATATGAATGGATGAGAAAAACTTTACATCTCAGATAATAATACCTTTCCAGCATGTCAACATCATAGGTGACCATGAGATTCATCAGCTGACTCCCAACTTCAGTATTGAGGCTGAAAAAAGTGTTCTTATAATATTTTATTTTGACGGTCTAAAACATAATCAATCTGCCAAAACTATCTTTATAAATCCAAAGACTTTCAGAGGTGGAACATTTTGCTATATGTAAATGTTTGCTATGTAAATGTTTAGTATGTCAGTGAACACACGGACAAAGCTTTTTATTTATTAATTTTTAATATTGGCTGTAACATTGTATGTAAATAAAATAGAAAAGTATTTTAAGTGTAAGTCATTGAGAATCTCGCAAAATACACAGAGCATGTTCTGGAATAAACACTAATATAAAGAAATAAGGCATTTTGCTTAAAATGACAAGTAATGGCAACTTTACAAAGTTCCCATCCATAAATAAAAATTATGAAAAAGAAAAATAAGGATAAGTAATTTGTGATTTATCACAATTACATATTTTATGAGGAACATAGACAGGATAGTTTTCCAGCACGTTGCAGATAAAGAACAGGATGAACAAAACCACCCAGAATAAATAAAATAATGCCAGCAGATAACGGTTCATAACAACTGAGTGTGAGTATGTAAAAGAATCCTGAGAGAATAAATGGCATGTATACAATAGCCATGCTCACAGTAGTTATTAGAATGAGATAAAACGCTTTTCTCTTCATGTGGTTTTCCTCATCTCTCTCTCTCCCTCTCTCTCCTGGTCCTGACTGCTTCAGAGCTCTGAGAACAGCCACAAGACAAAACAACTGGATGAAGAAGAAGACGAGGAACTGAATCGAGATAATGCACACATAAATATAAAAGTTAAGTAAGAGTAAAGTAAACAAGCAGCACAAACAGGAGCCAAAACCAATTATCCAGGCCACAGTGCAGCAGATCACTCTATATCTGAGAGGTTTGTACTTCAGAAAGGTTACAGGATGAACCACTGCCAGGTAACGCTCAACAGAGATCAGACACTGAAACAGAGGACGACCAGTGATGACAAACCCTGATAAAAACTGTCCTAAGTTTGTTAGACTTGAAAGCCAGGGAAAACAAGAAAGTACAGTGAATAAGGAGTACAGACTGTTAACAATCTCACAAACAGAGAGGTTGAGGTTGAAGAATCCTGATGCGACTCCACTTCCTGTTCCTGTGATGATGAGCCATATAGCATAGCAGTGTGTAGGAAGACCAAACAGGAAATTGATGCTGTGTACACCAAGCTTTACATTCACCAGTAGCTCCCTGCAATGAGGTGTGGAGTTTGTAGAAACAGCAGATGTAAAGTTCACTGTGAAGTTATTCATCTTCTCTCTGTCTTCTCTGCCCAGAAGATCACCAAACAATTTAATATTGCAAGATCTATAGGGACAAAAAAGGCAGTGTTATGTAAAATGAACCATTTGGTTTAGGAGACCAACCATTTGAGGAGAACAGATGTCGGTTATTATATGGGGATGCAGAGGTTCAGATAAAATTAGACCTGTAAACTTATTTCTTGTAAAGGTCTTCCTTTGAGAATTTGTCTCAACCAAACAGTACAAACAACCAGAAACAGTTTAAAATGCAATAAGGAAGCTGTTTGACATTTTACACAAGAGAATAACCAGACTAAAAGGCCTCCATGATGCCATTTCTAAATTAGTTTCACAAATTAGTATTGCTCATACTTTTCAAATGAAATGATGTAGACTTAAATTTCACATGGTCAGTCTGGAACTGCCTGAAAACGTGAAGGGTTTTCCTTCTTTTAATTCTCATTTTAAGTCAAATTCTCTGCGTATTTCAGCCAACGTCTTTATTGTCTAATACAAACGCTTAACTCCGCTCTGAACTAAACATGAAAAATAGACTAGACTGAGCATGCAACATTTGTCTCTGTCTCTGGAGTGTATTTTTTATAAACGGGAATTCAACATATAACAAATAGCAATACACTCAAAATGTAAAAAATAAACTTTACTGCAAAATATGGTTCTTTTAATTCAGCCAAGAGGTCACGCCATGACATATCAATCTTCTGCTGGTCACACGTCTTCACTTGATGCAAATGTGGCAAGAGTTCACCAAACTTGAACTTTGGAATGTGACAAAATGTGAAAATTTTCGCATGAGCTTGCATTTGCGATGTGACACATTCTCTTGCATATAAATGGAAGTCAATGGAATGAAAAGTGTAGTGTGACCTCCCCTTTAATTACATTCAACCAGAAAATAAATCTCTTCCTATACCACCCCTCCTATACCAAACATCACAAAATTTAGTCTAAGTGAATCAAAATGAAAAAAGTCAACGAAAGTAAATTTTTCATTTTCAATACATTTCTGTCCAAGTAAAACCAACACAAACAAATATTGAGATTCTATTAAATTATCAACCTTTACATTTATATAGAAAATCTTAGTTAAACACTTATCACCTGAAGAGTGGATGTCCAGTCTCTCTGGATGTGTATAAATCTCTGTGCTGTGTTTGGTAGACTGACTTCACTGCTGTCACAGAATATATGACTTCATCTGCTTAAAATATGCAAATATATAAAATAAACAAATATAAGGTTTAAAAGACAGTATCTGACTAAAATGAACAGGTTTGAACAGACTGCCACTTACTGACACCAATTATTCATCAAGACCCATTTCCATACAACATTTAACTTACTGACGCCTATTTTCCAACAACAGGTTTATTGTGATGTAATCTAATTTCTCAAAGAGTAGAAACAGTAGGGGGTTATTCTCAATAGTCAATACTCCTTATTTCCTCACTCCTCCATCCTGTGACCCAGAAACCAATCCAAGCTGAAGGGCATCTCAATTCTCTGATTGCACTGCAAGCACAAGAGGAACGAGGAGTGAGGGAGCTTCCAGAGGAGCTAAGAGTGAGGATGCACAGGTATATTCTATGCAGAAGCGAAAACCTCACGCATATATAAATTGTCCTCCGCCTTCACATCTGTCACACAAATTTTAACTTATTTTTTACCTCTGTTAAAAGTTTTAAAGTGCACCTATTATGCAAATTCCACTTTTACATGGTGTTTGCAGAGGTGGGTAATCCAGGGGACAGAGAGTAAAAGTCCTGCCATATTTTTATTCCACCCACTGAAGCATTAATGAGATAAATAAGTGATTAATTGAGTGATGATTGAGCATTATTGAAGACACCTGATGATAACAAGCAGAATCACCAAAGGAGAAAATCCTAATTTTTAAGTTACCATCATCGAGGTCAGAGTTTGTTTTAGTTGAGCTCTTGACCCTTCACTTTTTAATATTAGATTTTGTTTGGGCAGTTTTAATTGCTTTAAAACCATTCAGACAAGCAAAATTAAAAAAATGATGGAGTTGATTATGTTTTTACATAATCATTATTTGATCTGAATTACTGAACTCATTTAGAGCCCAATCTCTGAGTTAGATTTACATTATTGATTACAGCAGCACTGCGATTCTACAGCAGAAGATCAGCTTTTACAGTACAGAATTTATTTTTATTTTTTTAAAGTTGTCCTTATAACAAAAAAAATATATATATTTTAGGCACACACAGACATCAAGACTCAGCGTATGAATCTCAACAACGGTGACAAGCAACATATTCTGATAAACAGATCAACTCTGAACATTAGAAAACAAGCTACTAAAAAGTCACAGAAAAACAGCAAAATTGTAATAGTGAGAATAAAGAAAATTACTGAGACAATTCAGCTCATAATTTATTCATGCAGCAATGCATGATGGGAGGCATGGATGAATTTTGATTGGTGGCACCCAGAATGCATTGCAACATGCTTTATCACTCTCACCACTGTTGAGATTCACAGACTGATTCTTGATGTCTGTGTGTTTAAATGATCTTTGTTTTTTTTAAATCAGAACTCTGAAAAAAAAATTGTATTGATCTTGTAGCTGATCTTCTTCTGTGGAATCACAGTGCTGCTGTAATCAATAATGTAAATCTAACTCAGAGATTGGGCTCTAAATGAGTTCAGTGATTCAGATCAAATAATGATTATGTAAAAACATAACCAACACCATCAGCTTTTAACTTTGCTTGTCTGGTTGGTTTTAAAGCAGTTAAAACTGCCCAAACAAAATCTAGTATTAAAAAGTCAAGGGTCAAGAGCTCAACTAAAACAAACCCTGAGGTCATATTTTTGCACAGAGTTCCACACAGACATCAAGAATCAGCATATGTATCTCAAAAATGGTGTCATACTACATGCTGCAATGTAGGCTGGGTGCCATGAGTTTATATTATGGTGGCTCCCAGCATGCTTATGACATGAGGCATGTCACCATTGTTGAGATTCATATGCTGATTCTTGATGTTTGTGGGTGTGTCTACTTTTTTTTTTTTATTCTTTCCTTAATATGTTTAGAAATCAAAATTCAGAATGTCTGATCTGTGGCAAATGAAAATGTTGATGGCAAAACATATAAAAAAAACAAGTAACCATTTTCAGTCAATGATGACATTAATCAATCACTTTTCTTGATGATGATGATGATGATGATGATGATAGGTAAATCACCTGATCATGTTTCTTTCTGGCTTTCTTTGCAACTAATTATGTGTTTTTATAAACACTATTACAAAGAACACAAACTGATATAAGAACTCAAGAGTCAAACTGCCCAACTAAATGAAACGCTGAGCACCATAACGGTGACCAAATATTTTCAATAAAACATCAACATCTAAACCTGTTAAAGGTGCTAAAGAGGATCTTTTCATCGACTGAGAAACCAAAGACTGTTAGTGAGTTTTTGAAATGAGCGCATGCATAAGAACAACCCCCCTCCTTCACAGCTCATTTCGAGGGAACGCCTCCCAAAACTCATGCACGAGTATTGGAACACAAGTGTTTACCACCAGCATTCGCTGTGTCGTGTTAGTGGATTCATTATGTCGAACTCACCGCAGGTTACTCATAATCTGCAGTTGTTATTCCTGTCTCCTGACAAAAACATTGCATGCGGCGCCTGTGGAGTGTGGAAAGTTACTGGAGCGCGCAGCCGCGCATGTCTCTCACAAGGAACGTCATGGCAGTGATTGACAAGCCAGGGGGCCAATCGTTTACGCGATGATCGGCTGATGTTTTTAAGGCCCTTCCTTGTGCACAGATGATGTATATTAATATTATTCCTTTCAGTGCAATTAATAAATAGTCTTTTATCAGTTAGTAAAGACAGTTTCAAGTAATATTGCAAAAATGTATAAAACAAAACATCCTCTTTAGCACCTTTAATTCTCAAAAAGAACTGTAGACAAATGACAGAAGTCTGTCTGGTTTGTAATAGGAGAGATTTAATGTCTTTACGCAATGTTACGTGTAGTCAAGAGAATGACGAAAGGGAACCATCAAAATGAAGTGTAACCCCAAACATTAACAACATAAGGGCAGATCCCTTGAGTGCAGCTGATGACACTTGAGTGACCAAGAATATTCCAGTGTACAAATAAGATTCCCTTCGATTCCCCCATCCTCCTTTTCTTTCCTTGCATCCTTTCCTCACATCCTAAGATGGGTGGAGCTGAGATGCAAGGAAATGAAGCAAGGAAAGAAAATACAGATGCACAAATAAAAAATGAGAAGCACCCTAGCTATGGTTATGTCTGAAATTGCATACTTTCTTGAGTAGGTACGTATTTTGAATAAGTAATTAATTCACGATTGCTAAAAAGGTCAGTTCTATATAGTTTGAATGTGTGTAGTATGAATGTAATCTAGAAATGCTACATTCGCCATGTTGCCATTGTCACATGACCTACCAGCATCAGTCACGTCACATCATCACCGCCATTCACAGATCCTCTCCAGTGGCCTCATGGGATAGTAAAATGTCCATCATATGCACATTTAAGAATCTCGCCAGATACTGTGAATGCAATGTCTCATTTCGAAGACTGTGTCTTCTGGAGGTTGCATTTGTCATTTCAGAAAAGTGACATAATAAAATCTATTTTTTTTCTTTTACATGTTTGGGCAGCTATTATACTAAAATCTAAAATAACTGCCCAAAAAATCAAGAATTTTGGAAAAGTGTTAAAAAGGAAATAGACAAGATACAGTACTAGTGATAGAAATAACTCTAGGTGCAGTGGTGTGTTTGTTGGGAGCATTGCCCAAAAAAAATGTACAATGAGGAAAATAAATTGTTATGGATATTACTGATGAGGTGTTGATGTTTCATTGAAAAAAAATAAAAATAAAGTTTGAAGTCACCATTATGCAAGCGCTTGCTTTAGTTGGGCTACTGACCCTTGATGTTTTAAAGGGGTCATGAACTGAGAAATCAAATTTTCCTTGAGCTTTTGACATATCATTTGTCATCATACTTTAAGAATATCCTGTAAGTTTTAAAGCTGAAAGCTTAAAGCTTTAATTGACACCAGACCCAGAAAACGACAGGATTTACAAAGTGGGGATCTATGACGTCAAAGGGCAGCAAGCACCGCCTCTGCAGAAGAAGATCAACGCCTACTTCATCACTGCTTGTTTAGCCCCGCCCACCAATTTGCGCATGACATGCAATAGAATAGGTAGCCTAAAGCCGAGTTCAGACTGCACGATTTTAGCCCTGATTTTGGCTCGCCGACAAGTTTTGAGAAATCGCCGACAAATGCCCGAAATCACAGGCAATCGGTGCTCGTTCACGCGAGTGACAATCACGCAGTGTGAATGAGCAAAGACGCAATATGAGAGAATCGCCGACGAGTCGCCGACACCCGTGAGATATTTGGCATGCTAAATATCTGGACCTGTCGGCGATTCAAAATCATGCTGTGTGAAAAGTGTTCTGACTGGAAACTACATCGGCGATGACTGACAGCCAATGAGAGAGCAAGATACAGAGCAGCGGAGAGTTCGGGGAGGAGTTATAGACCACAATATCAGCAAGCATGGCTTCATTTCAGATAAACATTACAATTCTATCAAACAAAAACAAAGCACAAACATTTGCTTGACCATCCGCAACAGCAGCACATTGAAAAGTTATGTATTTAGTTCCAACTGTCGTTGCAGAACACACAATCCACAGTCTCCCCAAACATTTCCTCCTCCATATTCTTCTTTTATTTATGTTGTTTTCGCTGCAAATCAGCGCACAGGCAATTCGTATTTCAAGCTTCTTGCGGACTACTATTTTTAATAATCCCACCGTGTGTCTCAATCAGCTCCCTAGTTCAGTAGTCAGGGCACTGATCAGGGTATCAGCCACATTCACTTTCATTATATACTGATTCACGACCTAGGGAGTTAGGGAGCTGATTGAAACGCAGGGCCAGTCTCACGTGAGAACTCCGGTCTTGAAATACTGTAAATATATAAAAAATTCTTTTTGTGAGTGGATATACATTGTTAAGGACTTCATTTGGTCAACTTTAAGGCAATTTTCTCAATATATCGATTTTTTTTGCACCTTCAGATTCCAGATTTTCAAATAGTTGTATCTCGGCCAAATGTCATATCATAACAAACCATACATCAATGGAAATCTTATATATATTCAGCTTTCAGATGATGTATAAATCTTAATTTAAAAAAAAATTGACCATTATTACTGGTTTTGTAGTCCAGGGTCACATACAACAAACAAACAAAAAATAAATAAATTAAAAAAATAAATAAGTTAACAAATAACAATATATAATATATAACAATATAAAATATTATGAAAGCAAAAAGCACTAAACAAGACAAATAACCTTGATTTATTAACCCATTAAACACAGTATACCCCATTTCCCCATGATATATGTACTTACAAGTCATTTGCCCACCTGCCGCTTGGACTTTTGACTAAGTATACAAAAAACTATAGATCTCTTGTAAGATTTGTTTTGTTTGGATGATTCTAGAGACCCTCATGATTATGTAGATATATATATGTCAACAAAAAATTCCGAATATTAACATGAAAATTACTTTTATTTGGGAGAGTTTGCCTTCGCTATGCTTCCTGGAAGTAGGGGTAGGAAGTTGACAGCCTCATGTCACAGGAAGGAAGTCAATACCTTTTTTTTGTTCTTGAAATCCTTTATTTGGATGTTTTCTTGCATGTCATTGAGAAATAAAACATGGAAAACATCTAGAAAAAAACTTACAAAAGGAAAATGACAACCATACACTGCGGCAACTATAGTTGCCGGTGGGCTAAAATGGGTTAAGCAAAGAGAACCCAAGAGACACTTTGATACTTTTTGGGTAACAACCACTAGATGGCGCCATTATGGGGTGAAAACACTAACTGGACCATAGAATCCTTCACATCTTCACAATTTCACTGCCAAATCAGAAGCGCAATAGAACAGTTTTTTTTTTTGTTTGTTTGTTTTTTTTTTTTTTTTAATTAAGTCATCAATAAATTGTATGGCTCCTACACTGTAAAAAAAAATCCTAATTTTATGGAAAATAACTGATTTCTTTTTTTTTTTGTCATTTTCTTTTATTTTAAATTATACTTAAAACTCTGCAAAATTACAATGTATGTAAATTAACAACTCGGCTGTTATTTTATGTGTTATAACATTAATGAAAAATTACAGTAATTCACATTTTTTTTCTGTTTTCTTAAATTACAAACAAATGTATGCAAAATTACAAAAATAATCAGTAATTAAACAGTAACAAAACAGTTAAATGATAAAACGGTCAAATGAATGGCAGCCAAAAAACCTGTAGAATTAAAGAAAAATATCCTATTTAAATAAACTGAAAACGCTTACAGGTATTTCCTGAATTATTACGATCAAATAGACCCCTTAATCGCCTACGTCACTGTGACGTCACTGCTCTAGCTGGAGGCAAAACATAAATAAGAACTCATAGCAGGCGCGCTAAAAGTTTGAGGTTTTGACTTTAAAATGTTGTCTTGTTGTGTTTTTGGCTGCCAGAATAGAAGGAACAGAACTTTTAGTTCAAAACTAAAGTTTTACCAGATCCCGGCAGACATTCCTTCACAGAAATCAAAAAGATAATTGTGGTTGAATGCAATACAGCGTACAGACTTGACTGACATGATCATAAATAATGTTCGTGTTTGCAGTGCACACTTCATATCAGGTAAAATAATCGATGCATATGTAATGGTGTGTTGGTTTTATCTAGTACAAATCAGCAAGTTTTTTGTTTTATAGGTGAAAAGTCGCCAACTTTCAGCGCACTAGCTAGCTTAAATGTTAAACAAACATACAGTGATAGATGTGTGTGCCATCCTTTGAGTGGTCTCTTAAAATAATCCACATTGCTAGCCATAATCATAGTTAGCCCAGCGTTGGGTTACATTAGACAATAAGCCTTGACAAAATTCCCCGAAGCACCCGAAAGTAATTCATATGTTGTCTAAGAAATATCCAAAACTTAAGTTAATTTACAAAAATAGCTGTCACGGTTCCGCAGAGTCAGTTACTGTACATATTCGGACAGTTCTGAACCTTCTTCTGCATCTATGTTTAATAAATCCCTCCTAAAACATGCTATCTTACGCTTGTCAACATTGAGTCCAGCGTCTCTTTTTGCCTCCAGCTAAGCCCCGCCCACCAGGAAACGTTGCAATGTTTACAAACTTTTAAGGGGTCTATACTTTCACTTTAAAAGCATAAAAAAAATGGTCAATCAACAAAGCTTTTTTGTGATTTTAGTAGCTTGTTTTGTGACGTGAGTTGATCTGAATTTTTTTTTGTCACTATTGTTGAGATTCATACACTGATTCTTAATGTCTGTGTGAGTCTGCATGACCTTGACAGAACATTTTCTGCATAAAAATTTGTTTGTAGTATTACAGCAGAAGTTTTGGCATTTTAAATTACAACTGATATTAAACAATTTAGTTAAAGACCAGTGAGTCAGACCACTTTATGATGACTATCATCACTTAAAAAGTGACCAACATCAGCTGAGCATTTTCTTTTTTTCTTTTGCTACAACAAACATGTATCAGAAACACACAGTTAAAACAATCTGAGAAATACTAATGTTAAAGTGTCAAGGGTCAAGAGCTCAACTAAAGCAAGTACTTGTACCACCAGAACGGTGACTTCCAACTTGATTATTTTATTCAATAAAACATCAACATCTAAACCTCTGTTAATTCTCAATAATAAATTTAATATGAAATAAAGTCTGGATTGTAATAAGTGAAGATGCTGAGATCTTGAGAGATCTTTATAGCAACCTGAATCGTAACAAAGCACTGTTCGCCAGAGGAGAACTGGCCCCCCGACTAAGCCTGGTTTCTCCCAAGGTTTTTTTTCTCCATTTTAACACCTATTTGCCACCTGTTTGCCACCTGATGTCACCTGTTGAAGTTTGGGTTCCTTGCCGCTGTTGCCTTTGGCTTGCTTAGTTGGGGACACTTGACATTTGATATTCAACAGTGCTTTGATCTGCCTGCATTGACACTATTCTTTAACAGCTGCTGTGCAGCCAAAATAATGTACCAGTTATCACTATAAAGCTGCTTTGACACAATCTGCATTGTAAAAAGCGCTATATAAATAAAGGTGACTTAAAGGAACATTCCACTTTTTTAAAAAATAGGCTCATTTTCGAACTCCCCTACAGTTAAACAGTTGAGTTTTACCGTTTTCTAATCCATTCAGCCGATCTCCGGGTCTGGTGGTACCACTTTTAGCATAGTTCATTGAATCTGATTAGACCGTTAGCATTAGTTTCAATATTTTTCCTATTTAAAACTTGACTCTTCTGTAGTTACATCATGTACCTCGACTGACAGAAAATGAAAAGTTGCAATTTTCTAGGCCGATATTGGTAGCTGTAGCAAATAATAAATAAAAAACATAAAAAAAAAAACATAAAAAAAATCTCTTCATCCTCCTCACCTGTAAAGCAGCGGTCTTCAGTCCCTGAACAGCTCAAAACGTTTGTGCAGTTCTTTATTATTGTTCCATCACAACTGTAACATTTCTTTCCATTCGTGGTGTTAGAGGGCTCTACAGAAAGAAAATGCTTTCTTTTCATTGTTCTGGTCTTATTGTGCACACAACATTGTTCCAATGAAAAGTTTTGTCCTCATAATCTTTTGTAAAATTGGAATAACTTTCCAGTGTGTTCACACTTGTTCAGTTCTCTTGGTTCTGTCACTGAAGAAATGCTGTCACTGTCTATGGCAGTCTCGTTCAACAGTTTAATAACGTTGCACTACATTGCTCTTTAAAACTGTGCACAAGAGAGACTCAGCATGTGAGAGAGCGAGCAAATTAATGATTTCAGTTTCAATTTACCTCTGAAAAGGACAGATAAGAATTGCCACGAGCAGCCGGTATGCTAGTGTGATGCCCCAGATTGTTGGTCCGTCACAATTGATGTATTTAATATATTCTCTGTACGTGAAAATACATTGAAGGAATGGTGGTTCTGCCAGACCAGTAGAGGGCGCTATGTGAGTGCAGTGTGTTGTTAATGGGTCTGCTGCGTTGATCGTCATAACCCAGCAAGACCGGAGCTGATCACACGCACATTTTTGTCCTGTCTTTATTCCACAGGTTAGTCGATTGTTTAATATGTCAATCTTAATGGCTGTTGAAAGAATACATGTTAGTGCATATTAAGAGTTGGAAATTGATTCATTTTGATAAAGTTTTGCATGATTAATCATTAAATGTAATCGCGATGTTCACCCGCGATTGGATGCTATGTATGAATATGAATATGTCTTTATATCAAGTAATTATAATGTTTAATCCACTTTAAAATGCTTGAGAAAGGTCTTAAAGGGTTAGTTCAACCAAAAATTAAAATTCTGTCATTTATTACTCACACCTCATGTTGTTCCACACCGGTAAGACCTTCGTTCATCTTCGGAACACAAATTAAGATATTTTTGATGAAATCCGATGGTTCAGCGAGGCCTCCATAGGGAGCAATGACATTATAACGACTGTCAGCAGTTATACGTATCTGAAATACAGGAGGGGCCCACCAACTATTAACGTAACGCTGCTAAAAAATATGTATTAAATCTATTTCCCAGTGTATTGTCACAAACACCAAAGACAAGACTTGTATTTCTACACCTTTATATAAATTGAATGTGAAAAAAACAAAAAAACAAATGAAGCAATGCACGTACATGAAAATAAGAATGAACTGAAATAAAACCAGTACAGTAAATCAAGAGAATATACTTGTAGATTGTCTATAAAGTAATGTGAAATAACAGGAAAAGTATGGCAATGACGATGGAAAACAAAGCTTATCTGATCAGTTCACAGTTGTAGATGAATGATTCTTTGGGTAAATCTAGAACCATCCCCAAACACGTTGAATAGTCAAGGTTCAGGATAATATCCATGTCCCATTGAAAATGAACCAAAAAAAAAAAAACTTTCCCACAAAAAGTGAACCCTCCTCAAGTGCTCTTCAAAGCATCCAGCCAACATGGAAGCCCACAGTCAAATCCTTGTACTCAGGACATTTGATAATCCACAAAGTAATGTAGTGAACCATCCAATGGGGAGAAACACTTGATGTCCATATAAGTAGTGTCCTTGCAACTACTCATACAGATTAAAGACACAAAAATATAAAGGAACATTTAAAGAGTCCATCTACAAAAAGAAAAGAAATCTACCATTAGCTAAAGAAACCCTCACATAAATTATATACATCAAGTGAAAACAGATGTATGACACAAAGATAAACAAAACTTACATGATTGAACTGGAAACAAAGTTTCTCAATCAGGACTCCAATGAGTTTTGCTGGAGGTGCTAGGGTAAGCCCATGCTTCCCTCTTCCAAACAACCTGACTTCTTCTACACTCCCAACTGATTAAATACCTGGGGCTTTAACACTCTAGCACACCCTAGTGGTGAATACGATCAAAAATAGCCTGATAACAGGTAACACTGTTACAACATTTCCTCTCTAGATCCATTAATGTACTAAAAACATATTTGAATCAGTTCATGTGAGTACAGTGGTTCACTATTAATATTATAAAGTGACGAGAATATTTTTGGTGCGCCAAAAACAAAACAAAATAACGACTTATAAAGTGATGGGCGATTTCAAAACACTGCTTCATAAAATTAATGGTAATTAATAATTGTTTTTTTTTTTTAAATACAGAGACATACAGAGTATGTTAAAAGCACATACTTATGGTGTCTCAAAATAGCACAGTTGAGTACACTTAGATGTTCTTAAGATTATCTTAAGCAGTCACATTTGTTTTAATTGAACCAAACTTGCCAAGTGTGAACAAACCCTGAAGCAACATTACTTTTTGGCTGACGTCACAGTCCCCAATAGAAAGTCCAACCACAATTATTTTGTGCTTTATGACTGTTGACTGCACAATACAATACCTGGAGCATCTTGGGTGTTACACAGGTCTGTGTTATAGCAGGAAGTAGAGGCCTTTACTGAGCCAAAGCTGAGGGACCCATTTGCACAGGTACTTGCTGGATCACAACCTCTAAGCTTAATTACGGTATTATTTACTGAAAAGCAGAGAGAAAAGACAAACGTAATGAGGATGTCGGGGCACTGCGGTTGCAAAGACCTGTTGATTTCTGGCCAGGTCTTCATGTGGAGACTCTCTCCCGTCTCATACAGTCTGGTCTTGAGAATGGTCCACTGATCTGGGATGAGCTCAACAGCGACCCCCGAGGATGTCAGGATGCTCTGGAAGTGTGTCTGGAAGTTAATTCCTCCACTTCTGATTCACCAAATTCTGAAAAGAGACGGACATAATGAAACAACATTGAGTTATATGCTTTCATGACTTTGTAGATGAAATGTTATGTATGAACCTAAACCACATACCTTTAAAGCGATCTGCGTCAGGCCAGCTGTTCAGATTCACTAACTTTGTAGCTTGGAGAATCCCTATGGTCATGTCGGTGAAGCGACTTTGCAGACTCTGGCAGAGTTTGTCGAGGCAGCTCAAACTTGGCCTTCATGACATGGTTTAGGACGCTGTCTTCATTCTCGTGCTGCTTCATACAGGCTTTTAGCTTGGGCCCTGGTCTGTGGTACATTTACATTAGTACGTTTATTTAAGATATTCAGCTAAGCAGCAAACACATTAACACAACTTTTCAATTCTCACTCTGACACTCACCTGGTTTTGTATTTTGTGAGCACTGTTTGGGTGGCTGTCAGGCAGCTGTGTACTTCAGCCACTGTGATAGCTGAGGTTTGAAGAGTCAGAGAGAGGCTGCTGAGGTGAGTCAGGCAATCATGCATGAAGTTGCAAAACATGAAAAATGCTGGATCCCGGCAGGTTTGGAAGTAATGGCGTGCTTTGCTCTTCTGCACTGCATTCACCCCTTCAGCATCTGGTGGCTGAATCTTTATACAAAATCCATCAAATCAATAAAGAAAAGTCATTAGTCAATTTATAATTTTTATATAAGTGTTTTATAAGTGTAAGTTAGTTTGATTCATTAAATTACACTGAACAAATTCCTGACAGTAAACGGACCTAACCTGTTAACTTAACATTCAAGTTCTCTACACTGTTATTTAGCCTACCTGGTCTAGGTGCTGGGTAAGTCCCTGGTAACCCCTCAAAAAATGGTCAATGTCCCTAAAGAGGTGAGAGACCCACCTGGTGCCTCCAACCCTAGTTGGTACAAGGGGATTCTGGCCCAGAATCTTGAAGCTGTGCTTTAGGTTTGCCCTGTTGAGAGCACTTTTACAATAGAATGTATGCAGCCCTGACAGCACATCTTCAATCTGTTTTGCCATAGAGCAGCTCTTAATGGCATCCTTGAAAGCTAGTTCCAGGCGGTGTGCCATACAGTGAATACCCAGGACGTGCATGTTACTTCCTCTCAGCCTGCTCACTACTCCTTTACGTGTCCCTGTCATCACTGACGCACCATCAGTTGCACATGCCACCAACTTGGCCTGCCACTCTTCTCCACAGACCTCCCTCATCATGTTATCTATTGCCTGAGCGATGTTCTCACCGTCTGCTTTCTCCACATCCTGTATCCCTACAAAGTAGACCTCCACCTTGCCTCGGTTGCACAAGCGTGTATACAGCATTTCCTGTTCCATCACAGGCAGTGTCAGTAGACCCGTCAGACATAATGGAGAGGAATTTCGCTGTCGCTATCTTTGACTGAAGGGTCTTCCTCTCAGCTGCAACTATGTGCTTAATAAACACCCTGGCTTGCTTCCGATTCACGTATGTGCTACCTGTGCTAATTCCCTTTTTCTCATCTAATCTATAAAATGAAAATGGCAAAATAAACAATGAAAAGTAAAGTTAGAAGTAAATATTGTACCGTAGCACTAACGTTATAGGCTACTTTATGCATATAAACTAGCCTAGCTAACTGACATTAGTTACATAGGCGCTATATTCTTCTGACCTTATTCAGCATTTAATCTAAAATGTACTATTTAACATTTCATAGACGAAAAAAAAAAAAAAAAAAGACTTACTTGCATTGCCATTCGTAATCTTGAAATGGCCTTCCTTTTTTCGGGATTGCGTGGGCATTCCTAAACAGTATTATCATCTTATCCAACTGGGCCGTCTTCAGGCTGGTAAGTGCCTTCATGGCAGCCTTATTCTCCGGGGCTGCTTTTCCCTGTGCTCTCTTTTTTACCTGGATGTGGCATTTGGATGATTCGTGGTCTTTTATTGCTTCCAGTTTTAGGTTTTTAGTCCCAACAATGAAACTATTAGTTGTGGCATCTTCTGAAGCGTGTTGATGACATATCGAGCAGAACATTGTCAGACTTGTCTCGTCGTAAACTAACCAATCGCGGGACTCCCCATTGTCTGCTTTTCTCCATCGTTCTTTAAAAAAACTTTTTTTGACCTTCGCCTCTTAGTCCACTGGCTCCTCCTGAGATGTTTTCTCTGCAGACCTCTTAACGCCTGCGATGTAACGCCACATTTTTTGAAGGTGTGCCTCCTCTAAAATTGTCCGCCATCCTCAAATCCGGACCTTGAGATCCACATTCCTGCAGAGTTTAGCTCCAACCCTGACAGTTAATAATATAATTAAGTGATTAATTAAGGGATGATTAAGCTTTAATGATGAACATGTGCTGTTAACAAGCAGAATCACTGGAGAAAAGAGAAACACAAGAACTACAACTGACTTAGATTTAATCAACTGAAGATAAAAGTCTCTGAAGATCTGATTAAACAACTCCACAAACAGCATTACCAGCTTCACTTATTACTAACCAGACTGACTTTTTTGATTCTGTCACACGTCTACAGAAGCTCTTC
The DNA here is from genome assembly GCF_018812025.1 of Megalobrama amblycephala. Taxonomy (NCBI): domain Eukaryota; kingdom Metazoa; phylum Chordata; class Actinopteri; order Cypriniformes; family Xenocyprididae; genus Megalobrama; species Megalobrama amblycephala. The sequence goes on from NW_025953346.1 coordinate 237,548, forward strand.
CTGAGAATTAACAGAGGTTTAGATGTTGATGTCTTATTGAAAATGTTTGGTTTGAGGTCACCATTGTGGAGATCAGCATTTGCTTTAGTTTAGATCTTGACCCTTGACTTTTGTTGAGTTGATTATCAGTAATTGCAGGTGTTTTTGGAAAACATTTCTGCAAGATCAACATGTCTGTTTTAAAGATCAAATGACTGCATTAAAGTGATTTAAGCATTTGCTTCTACTTGCTTTTGGAATTTAAATGTTATTTGAGAAAAATAATAATAAACTCAAATGATGTGATAAAACTGTTTGTAACACTGAAGTGATTTGTGCAAGATTGCCCAATATATATATTATAAAAAAGTAAAAAATGACATAAAACAAAAGTCTTTAATGTATAATGTAATGTAAAGTTGTTCTGATCAAAAAAATAAATCTTTCTTTTAGGCACACACAGACATCAAGAATCAGCCTGTGAATCTCAATGACGGTGACAAGCAACATATTCTGATAAACAGATCAACTCTGAACATCAGAAAACAAGCTACTAAAAAGTCACATAAAAACAGCAAAAAATAAAATAGTGAGAATAAAGAAAATTACTAAGACAATTAAGCTAATAATTTATTCATGCAGCATTGCATGATGGGAGCCGTGGATGAATTTTGATTGGTGGCACCCAGAATGCACTACAACATTCTTTTTGACAGTCACCACTGTTGAGATTCACAGGCTGATTCTTGATCTCTGTGTGTCTAAATGAGAGCGTTTTTTTTTTATTTAGAACAACTTTTGATAAAACCTTTGGATTATTTTGAAAAAACTGGATCTTCTGCTGTAGAATCACAGTGCTGCTGTAATCAATAATGTAAATCTAACTCAGAGATTGGGCTCTAAATGAGTTCAGTGATTCAGGTCAAATAATGATCATGTGAAAATATAACCAACACCACCTGATCATTTTTTCTCTTTTGTTGTCTGGCTGTTATAACTCAGTTACAGCAGCCCAAAAAATTCTAACATTAAGAGAAAAGTCTGAATTATAAATTTTCAGAGGAGACAAATGTGAGAGCTTCAGATTCTCTAGCTGAGGAGAAAAGTCTTAGCACACACAGTAAAATCCCCAGAGTTAAATTAGCTTTGCATATGGTCCCTCTCTAAATAGTATTAAAGTAACACTGAAGCAGAGTTAAAGTTAATGAGATAATTAAGCAATTAATTAAGCATTATTGATGAACACCTGCTGTTAACAAGCAGAATCACTGAAAAAAAGAGAAACACAAGATCTACAACTGACTTCAACCACAGCCTTAGATGAAATCAACTGAAGTTAACAGACATTAAATCTATCAAGATATGACGTTATGCATTTGTTGAACTGCTGATTAGCATCAGTTTCATCAATGAGGGTAACCAATAAGCACAGTCAATCATCACAGGAGTCTAGAAGATGAAGATTTTCACTTGAAGCCAGTTTCGTTTAGTTGTTCAGATTGTAGTTTATATTTTCTGGTGACCTCTCTGATATATGATAAAACTTTACAACCTGTGACAATTGCAATTAATACATTCAGAATACAGTGACAATGTATACAAAATAATTGTGAAACCAGAAAACTAATTTTGCATTAAGCTGTTTGATTTTAGCAGATGCAAAGTTGTTATTTTGGTACAAAATATTATTTGCTGCCACCTGCTGATAAATGATGCTAAGTGCAATGCCCTTATTATGCTATTTTAAAGGCTCCTAATTTTGTCTCCTACAACAGGTTTACATGCATCTGAGGTCAAAAAACACTTTAATTTTCTCATAATATACATTTAATATCACCTCATTTCTAAGAGTCTGAAACAATTTGTTTGAAGCACTTCAGAAATTGTCAGAAATTGAATACTTCCCTACTATATAGTATGTCCAATTACATAGTATTCGATAAACAGTAGGCTAAAAGTCCCCGGATGACCTATTACTTCTGGTGAGATTCTGAAGTGTGCATTTGATGGACACATTACTATCCCATGAGGCCACATAAGAAGATAAGCGTTCAAAACTTACAGTCTCTCACTTCTTCCAATATGGATCAACGATTTTGATGACATCACTCTGCACTTCAGCTTCTCATTAGATTTTCTGTCCAATCAAACGCTCGAACGTTCAGCGACGTCATATAACTGTCAGATTCAAACTGTGCTTTCGCGCTTTGGCTGTAAGACGGACGCGTGCAGCACTTGTCATATATCACAGCTATGCGGTGTTTTCAGCCACATAATGTTTTTTATAAGGTTTCATACATTTAAATACGCATAAGCACCAGTAAAATAATACATTTAGAGTTTATAAAATACACACTGATGTCAGACATCAGTAGAAGCAGCAGTGAATTCAAATATAATTTGCTGACATTCATATCAGACACACATAATGGGCCTAAGTAACTATAAAGTTTACTCTATTATTCTTCCAGTTCACCAGCCACTTACTTATATTTCAGGAGAAACTGATGAATTTATGTGCTGTAGATCCAACTGACAGGACTCTGCAAACTGCAGTGCAAAATAAGATGGCAGCGCCCATCTCGCATATAGACGGTATGCACGTGAAGTCACCGTCGACCGTTACGACTGCGGTTACACCCACTGAGTGGCACAAAGACTGAGTAGCAGCATTGGTTTTCAGCGTGAATATCGCGAAAAACACAGAAAACACATCCAAAATGGGAAAGAGCTTGTGATTGACTGTACAAATAGCTTTGACACAAAACCTGAGGTATATATTTAAAGACTGCAGAAAGCTACAGAAAAAAGAAGCAAATGGATCACTGCAATTCACAGAAACATCTGGACTCCAGGCAGAGAAACATGGATTTGCAGTTATCATTTTTTGTCAAATTGTTGGATTTTGAGGTAAAATCATACCGTATATATTGTATTGTTATATATTGTGTTGACAAGTCATCAATTAAATATTTTCCATCTTATATTCTGCATAATTGGGTGTTTATAAATAACACTGACAAAAACTATACTATAAAATTATGTGTTTTAGGGCTGGACAATATGACGATATATATATAGGTAGACCAGGTATAGTTGGTACAGGGGTACAGTTGAAACACCTTAAATAACTTGCGTGCGCAACAAGTCTGATCTGTGATATTTGCAATGCGCATGTGTATTAGCGCCCTCTTCGACCGTGGGAAATTTCAAGTACGTGCGCTTCTCCAGTCCGAAGATATTGGCGAAAGTTTATTTTCTAAGGTAAGTTTTTCACTTCACCAGGTCCCTTCCACATTGAATAGCTTCTCATCCTTACATGACTGTTAAAGTTAACTTCCTTTTTCGTAAACCTTAATCTGTGCTCTAAAAAATGACATATTGCATGACCTTGCGTCATGCAAGGTGATCGTAAAATCTAGAGAAATGTGTGAGGTGGTCAGCAGGGTACAGTTGAGACGCAATGTATCAGATGTACCCGCACTAGAACCCTATTGCGGCACATGCAGTTTAGTTGCTCGATGTGAGATCACAATTTAATAGTCACATTCAGACAATGTACAAAGCAAATTAAAACAACATTTTATGTTTGAGATATTTAAACCTCTTCTGCTTCTAATGTACATATTTTCTAACATGAAGGACATAAGGTTATTAGGGTATGCTGTAAAATATGTAAGGTGGTAATAGGGTACAGTTGATACACCCTTAGGTGGTTAAATCTGCATATACAGAGTTCATTTAAGAAAATAAAACTGCAATGTATTTGTTTGGACAGGCAGACTAAAAAGCAAAATATAACTAGCATATCCTGTAGACCCAGGTGAAAAAAAGTACACTTCTATAAAATACTTAAAGTGCTCTATTTCCGTCTACTAATTTTGTACTTAATATAGGCTACTAAAAATTCTTCTAGTAGTACACTATGGGTTCAAATGTACTATAAGTGGTAACTAAATACATTTTTTAAATACAGAGATAGTATATAAAAAGAACATTTTAGTTCATATTTCATACTGTCTCAAAATGGCACAGTTGAGTACATTTAGATGTTCTAAAGATTATCTTAAGAAGTACTTAAGAAGAATTTTTAGTATATCAAGTACAAAATTAGTGCACAAAAATAGGGCACTTTAAGTACATTATAGAAGTGTACTTTTTTTTTCACCTGTGGACTTTTTTGTTCATGTGTGTGTGCTATGCCTTTTGCAGGTTGCCCCGCTTCAGAGTTAGGACTACAGATAGGGGAGTTGCTTCAGATGTTTTAGAGAGGGCCTCAAAAATTGTTGAGGAAGGATGTCAATTAGGAATGCAGCGAAGGAGTTAAAATTTCCTGTTGCTTCCCTGGCCCGATATGTGAAGAAGAGAAGAGACCACGTTGAGCAGGGCTCAAGTTTGATGCCCTCAGTAGGCTTTAAGGGCTGCAATGCAGTTTTTACTGCTAACCAGGAGATTAAGCTTGTTTCATACCTGAGAGTAAAAGTTAAAGCATCAATAGGAAAAGTTCAGGTTAAGCACAATGTTAAAGGGATAGTTCATCGAAAAAAAGCATTAACTTCCACGATATAGTACACAATGACATGATGTACTAGTGTAGGACATCATGGTTAAGTGTAGAAGTTCACTTTTTGGATGTACTTCAAATGCGAATGGTTGTCCCGCCGGAAGCTCTTTATTTGACTTTATAAAATTTTAAATGATGCATTTGTATAAATATCCTTAATTTACTTAAGAAGGCCGTTATTAACCCTTGGGAGTCATATGGACAGGGACGTGCACAGACATTTTGGGGGGCAGGGGCTCAAGTGGAAAAAAGGGCACTTCTCAGAATTATTTATTTAAAAAAAAAAAATAAACCCTTAAATATATTAACACAACTCTGACTTCCTTACCAATTTATTTTAATTCCCTCACACTCACGCAATTATTTCATACTCCACAGATTTCTATAAAATAATCAGTTCACACACAGAGAACATTGTCCTCTTTAGTATTGACTAGGTTTATCACAAGATAAGTAGCTATATATATTTAGAATAAATGACTGCACTGAGGAGAGGGACATAGTTTCACTAATAATTTGTTCATTTTGCACAAATCAATTAATCGTTTTAATTCTTTTGGTGATATTGGAATACTTCTTTCATGTAGTGGACAATTTTAAGATTGTGGTCCATTTTTGCTTCCATGACTTTTACTCTAATTAGATGGTGTTTGTTTTAAGCCTACTACCATCCATCTGTTTGCATCTGTAGATTTCTTCTAAGTTAACCAAAACAAGCTAATTTGAAAAAATTGAATTATTGTTGTTAAACAGCACAGCACGATCAAAGCCAACCACCATAATTAAAAATATATTATTAAAGTAATACTATTCGGCCACTTAGTTTTTTGGGGGTTTTTTTATAGAAATGCTACAGCCACTGTAATTTCTTCAACAAGAATATGTGGACATCAAACATGCAAAGACAGAGTGAGGGTTTAAACTTTTATTGATGTATTATCCTGTGTAAGTGTAGATTGAAGAATAGCATTATGTAATGCTGTATTATGATTTTTAAATAGTTTTAATAAATCGTGCATCCTTAGAAAACTTCCGGTATTGACAGCCCTACATCTTTACCATGGTTCAAAATGCAATGCATAGCACATTAAAATAATTGAAATTATAATATGACATAAATTGCATTAGTATCAAATCAATATCACCCTTAAATAGCCGAAAATTCCACATGTTTGTGAACATATATAGGAAACCTGAAAGGAATGCATGGGATGGATCCATCTAGGGCTTTATTCTTTTTCGCTTCTCATCGCCAGACAGCAGTTGTATTTTCCCAGGTATAGTTGTCACAAGTTTTCAGCCAGCAGCAAACACGAGGCGGGGCGCGTGCGTTCGGGAAATGAATGGCGTGTCATGGAGGGAGGGCAGCCGAACTCGACAAAGCCTACCTGATATATAGTATTTTATTATTATTTTATTATTACTATTCAGTAAATATATAGCCTATTTGTTTGACAGAGAAGCTGTGCGCAAACAGGAATATTTATTCATTTATTAAAAAAAATAACACCCCAGAAAAAAGGGCACTTTCTCTCAAGGAAGAAAAAGGGCAGGGGCTCAAGCCCCCTTTTATGTCTATGTGTGCACGTGCCTGCATATGGATTCATGTTTTTATGGATGAATGAACATTTTTTTTTTTTCTTCAAAATTTGGGCAACCATTCTCAACCATTATAAACCTTGGTGGACTAAGGATATTTTTTAATATATCTCTGATTGTGTTCGTCTGAAAGAAGATAGTCATATACACCTAGGATTGCTTGAGGGTGAGTAAATCATGAAATAATTTAATTTTTGGGTGAACTATCCCTTTAATGCTCAAATAAGCCAGCAAAGACACATGAACATACACATACAAATACACATACAGAAATTGTGTTCTTTAAATGCATATATGCAAATATGAAATTAAATTATAAAATGAAACAACTTCAATCACCAGTGCGACTGCATTATTAACTTATTTTTTTATTGTTTCAGGTACGCAAATTGGCCTTTGAAACAGCCAGTTTTTATGGGTTGTCTTTTCCAGCACAGTGGGCTGCAAATGGCATGGTAAGTGAGAGCTGGTTCTCAAATTTCATGAGAAGGCATCCATACCTTTCAATAAGAAGACCTCAGGCCACAAGTTTAAGCAGGGCCACCAGTTTTAATCCTACAAATGTGGCAACATTCTTTTTTAAGCTGGCCACAGTCCTGTTGAGGCATGCGTTCACAGCAAAAGACATATGGAACGTGAACGAAACAGGCCTAATGACAGTCCAGAATCCAGGATGCATTGTTGCAACTAAGGGAGAGAGAAGAGTTGGGAGTGTAACATCTGCAGAGAGGGGGGTCCTTGTTACCATGGCCTTGGCAGGGGAAATGCCCTGGGTAACATTACCCCACCACATTTCATCTTTCCCAGAAAGAAATATCACCCTCATTTAATCAGAGGTGGTCCAGAGGGCTCAATTGGCACAGCCAACGGTAGTGGCTGGATGCAGGAGCAGGACTTTGTTGTCTTCCTCCAGCATTTTGTTCAGTATACCAGGGCAACAGAAGACAACAAAGTTTTGCTCCTGTTGGACAACCACTCCTCTCATCTATCAATTGAAGCTGTCAACTTTTGTCAGGCAAATGGCGTGGTTCTGTTATCTTTCCCCCCACACTGCACACACCAACTGTAACCACTGGATAGAACGGTTTATGGGCCACTAAAGAAACACCTAAACAGTGAGATGGACAAGTGGCACCGGAGGCATCCTGGAACAACGATCACCATCTATGACCTGCCAGAGATGGTCAACAACATCTTGCTCTTGGCAGCATCACCTCAGAATGTCAAGAAGGGGTTTCATTGCACTGGGATCTGGCCGTACAACAAGGACATCTTCAGTGAAGTCAACTTTCTCCCAGTGTCAGTGACTGACAGACCCCCTGTGGCTCCATCTCTCCCTGGGTCATCCACCGTTGCTCCTCCATCTCTCCCTGGACCGTCCACTGCTGCACCTCCATCTCTCACTGGACCGTCCACTGCTGCACCTCCATCTCTCACTGGACCGTCCACTGCTGCACCTCCATCTCTCACTGGACCGTCCACTGCTGCACCTATATCTCTCCCTGGACCGTCCATTGCTGTACCTCCATCTCTCCCTGGACCATCCACTGCTGCTCCTCCTTCTCTCACTGGACCGTCCACTGCTGCACCTCCATCTCTCACTGGACCGTCCACTGCTGCACCTCCATCTCTCACCGGACTGTCCACTGCTGCACCTATATCTCTCCCTGGACCGTCCACTGCTGCACCTATATCTCTCCCTGGACCGTCCACTGCTGTACCTCCATCTCTCCCTGGACCGTCCACTGCTGCACCTCCATCTCTCACCGGACTGTCCACTGCTGCACCTATATCTCTCCCTGGACCGTCCACTGCTGCACCTATATCTCTCCCTGGACCGTCCACTGCTGTACCTCCATCTCTCCCTGGACCGTCCACTGCTGCACCTCCATCTCTCACTGGACCGTCCACTGCTGCACCTATATCTCTCCCTGGACCGTCCACTGCTGTACCTCCATCTCTCCCTGGACCGTCCACTGCTGCACCTCCATCTCTCACTGGACCGTCCACTGCTGCACCTCCATCTCTCCCTGGACCGTCCACTGCTGCACCTCCATCTCTCCCTGGACCGTCCACTGCTGCACCTCCATCTCTCACTGGACCGTCCACTGCTGCACCTATATCTCTCCCTGGACCGTCCACTGCTGCACCTCCATCTCTCCCTGGACCGTCCACTGCTGCACCTCCATCTCTCCCTGGACCGTCCACTGCTGCACCTCCATCTCTCACTGGACCGTCCACTGCTGCACCTCCATCTCTCACTGGACCATCCACTGCTGCACCTATATCTCTCCCTGGACCATCCACTGCTGCACCTCCATCTCTCCCTGGACCATCCACTGCTGCACCTCCATCTCTCACTGGACTGTCCACTGCTGCACCTCCATCTCTCACTGGACCGTCCACTGCTGCACCTATATCTCTCCCTGGACCGTCCACTGCTGCACCTCCATCTCTCCCTGGACCGTCCACTGCTGTACCTCCATCTCTCCCTGGACCATCCACTGCTGCACCTCCATCTCTCCCTGGACCGTCCACTGCTGCACCTCCATCTCTCACTGGACCGTCCACTGCTGCACCTATATCTCTCCCTGGACCGTCCACTGCTGTACCTCCATCTCTCCCTGGACCATCCACTGCTGCTCCTCCATCTCTCACTGGACCGTCCACTGCTGCACCTCCATCTCTCACTGGACCGTCCACTGCTGCACCTCCATCTCTCCCTGGACCGTCCACTGCTGCACCTCCATCTCTCCCTGGACCGTCCACTGCTGCACCTCCATCTCTCTGCGGGCCATCCACTGCTGCACTGTATCATGTCCCATCCCTGGATATTCCTATGCCAACAGTGACCCTTAACTCAGAGGGTTTTGAGGAATTTACCATCACTTTAGTTCCTCTGTCTTTCCAAGAGGAGAAAATCACCACTGAAGTAAGATAAATTAATTGATTTCACTTCTAGTAGTATATGTCCATCAAATTTAGAAAATGAAATATTCATACTTGTGTGTGTGTGTGTGTGTGTGTGTCTGTTTTGATGTTCAGCAGGAGCATGTTCCAGAATTCTTGCCTGAAGCTGTAAGGCCATACCCCAAAGCCGGTCCCCGAAAGGCCAGTGGCCAAAGGCGGAGGAAAAGGGCAAGTGATATACTCACCGACTCACCTGTAAAGAATGCTCTTGAAGAGGGAAAAAAAAGTGTTCCCAAGCTGTCAAAAGGAAAATCCTAAAACAAAAAGAGCAAAAAAAGGAAAATACAGAGGACACTCAATGTTTTCAACATCCTGGCCGGGCGAACAGTGGATCTCCTGCTCCATCTGTGGCATGTGGTCGCATGTCGAATGCACTGATGGAGGCCAAATCTACATTTGCCACCACTGTAAGTGACAGGGGTGACTGAGTGAGTGCATAGCCTAGGTGACTGAATAACCTTTGTTTTGTTTTTATGGTTTATTAGGCTATTGTTGTTATGTTTTTATTTATTATGTTTATTGTTATTTTGTTTATTAGGTTATTGTTTGCATTTGATCTGTTTTATTATTGATGTTTTCAAATGTTGAATGTTATTTTATTGTTATTATTAAAATGATAAGCTTTATGTAATGTTTCACAAATGAACAACTTTTTACTAAACAAATAATTAAATAAAATACTGAATGGAAATAAAAACTATTGAATTCTCATTTTTAAAGGTATTTTATGTTTGAAATAAATTGGTCAGGCAGGTTTTACAGCATTCCGGATGGGTGTCTCAACTGTACTAGGGTACTGTTTCAACTGTACCCGACTGTTCCCGACATGGGTACAGTTGGAACAAAAAAGCTTCTTGTGTTTATGAGCTAATTGTGAAAAATATGACCTATGGATGTTAATAATTAATAATATTTTAGTAGACAAGTAAAGGAAATGTCATATGAAAAATCACCTTTTTTTTCACTTCTTTTTAGTGAAAAAGAAGTGAACCAACGTGTACCAACTGTACCTGGTCTACCCTAACATTGATATAAGTGATTACTCGGATTTAAACCTACCTATATTGTAGTTATATAAAATATTCACAGGCAGATTTGCTTTATGTATTTCCCCGCCATCGAAATCAGGCACATATAAATGTCAGGAAACGCGACTCCTGGCTGCATATCAATATCCATGGATTAGGTTTATTTGACAAGTTGTAAGAAACACTTTCGAGTCCAATCTTTAGTGTAATCGTTAGTTTCCCTATTAAAATCAGTCACGCAGCAGGTTTTTTTGCCACTCAGTCCAGCTGAGGGAGCGCGTTCCGGCGGGAAAGTGACGTTGATGCATACCCTCTATCCACAAGTTTCCTACGCCCCATGAGGCCTTGCGTCAAACATGGGAGTGTCTTCCGGTTCTAAGTAAACAAGCTAGACGTGACACTCATTCATTCAACAGTTGACAGTAATTCAAGATTTAACGATCCAAACTTGCGAACGTTTGTTTTTTACTTAAAGATTTAAGATTCCGGCATCAATATTTGAACAATGTTTTACAATAAAAAATGTTACAGTAATAGTAATTTATTAATTTATGTCAGGAGTGCACATCAATCATGCTGAATCGAACTGATATTTATATTGACATAAAAAGAAAACACAGACCTATTCAGTTGCGCCTGCTTCCTTTTATTTGCGATCACAAGAACGCAAAAAACAACTCCACTAAGGCTTTTAAATCCAAAGGCTTACACATTTAGAAATATATTGATAACATACCCTATTTTTACGTCACTTTTCTGAGCATTTCTATTTATTTTCCTCTAAATTATGCGATGATTGCTATCCGAGGATGTTTGCGCGATCTCTTCGTCTTATCTATCCTGATCCTTTCAGCCAGAGCAACAGAGGGAGCTCATGAGAAGACAACAGGAGTTATACGAGTTAACCGGAGTGTGTGAATCTGTGAAAGATATGCATTTGTCAGGAATCAACAGGCACAGGGAAGAGACAGATAAAACATTAAACCAATTAAATACACGATTATAATCACATAAGAATTGTCTTCGTTCCTCAAGCAGTCTCTGATATTTTCCATAAACGTGTATTTATTATCGCAGTGGTTAACATAAGTATCCTTTAGCATCGCATATATGACAGTGGAAACGCGACTGGCTCTGGCACGCACGACACGTTAGGAGTCAATAATATCACATCATAAGGCTTTGGTGCTAGCATCAGTGACAGGTGAAGTACAGACAGCGGGTTGTTCATGTATTGCAGGGTCAGGATGCTCTTGTAGTCATGCAGCAGCACTTTTGTGGAAGATCAGTAAAGTAAAGAGCAATTAAGGGCATGTTTATTGTATTGTGATATTATTAACTAATAATGTAGTAAACTGAGATGTTGTCTCTGAGCACCATAACGACATCTCTCATAAAGATTTGCAACTTTACAAAGTAAACAATGATCCAAAAAACACTTAGCCTCTTCGCTAATTAGCACACAAAATACCATTGGTAGGCTGCTTCCGCCGCCTCACCGGAAGTTGTACCCACGTTCTCTTTTACAGTAGCGCCCCGCGGAAACAGGTGGATAGATTAAGATAAAGATCATTTATAAAGGTTTTTAAACGACAAAATACACTCACTTACACATATTTGAGGATTGGAATATCAGATAGTTAATGACGTGGTAAGCAAGTTTGTGAATATTCTAAATAAAAAAGGAAAAACAAAATAATAGAGATTTATCTGTCATATTGTCATATTGTTGCTGCATTCAGCGTATGTGACACACACGACGCGTCGCCATGGAAACAATAAGGGCAAACGTTATAAAATAACGGTCGCCTTAAAAAAAAAAAAAACTCACTCTGGGGGGTCAGTTAGAATATTTTAAACTCGTGCTCGAAAGGGCTAGAATCTAAAGTGTCCCGCCCCCTACATTATAAATAGACGGTGAAGCTGCTGCTGAAACTGGTCACTTGTTCAAACATTTACTATTTTCTACATGGTGAACGGAACATACCCACGTAGAAGGCGACATTCTCAGGACCTTGTGCAACATTGCCTAAAAGTTCTCTAAAGGTGACGAAAATTCCAAACCTTTACAGAACATTTGGGACGTTCCTAAAATGTCCTCTTTTGGTAATGAAAGTGCTGCTGTTCAAGGTTCCTTATGATTTTAGGTTGACGTTCCATTTTGGTTATTTTATGGTCAAAAAAGAACGTTACAAAGAGGATATTTGGGACATCAACTGAACGTTTACATTGTAAGCTTTATTAAACTCAGAAACTATAATGCAAAGGTGATCATTGAATTTTATTTCAGTGATTGTTACATTTTATTTAATATTTCATAAAATGTATATATATGTTTCCTTTAACTAATCAGATTTAATATATGTTTTAAATTCCTCACACCAGGTCAAATCTAGTTCAGATAAAAATATGAGCTCTATATTCAGTACAGTGTGTCTGATTGTAGGATGTGAAGAGCTGCTGGATTCAGTGCAGCAGGAAGTAGAAGAGCAGAGAACAGCAGAGGAACAGGAAGCTCTGGGAGACACTCTGAGCACCGTTACACAGGTTCCCCTCACAACATGAGAAGCTCCCAAGGGTAGCGTTATAAACTGCTGCTGCTGCATCACAATAAGATTTGGAGGCACAGCCTTTTATAACTGCTGTCTGATTTACATCACTCGCTGATGAAAGAAAACAGAAGTGGATTCATGAATGAAAGCTGAGGTGTCTAAGCTGGCTATTATATGAAAACTGTAGCAAATGCATAAGATTGTAGACTTCTCACCTTTAATGCAGCGGTCTTCAGTCCCTGAACAGCTCAAAACTTTTGTGCAGTTCTGTGATACATCACAATAGTAACATTTCTTTCCATTCGGGGTGTTAGAGGGCTCTACAGAAAGAAAAAAGCTTTCTTTACATTGTTCTGGTCTTATTGTGCACACAACATTGTTCAAATAAAAAGTAAAATTGGAATAGCTTTCCAGTGTGTTCACACTTGTTGTTCAATTCTCTTGTTTTTTTTGGTATGGACAGAAAAAAGAAAATGATACATTTAGTTCTGGTTTGCTTAGCGTTCACTTTCTACCCCTTTTCCACTGACACAGTTCTGGTGTGCAGGTTCCCTGTGTCCATTCTCTAAACATTCTGCACATTTCCACTGCAGAAAAGGGGGCTCCGGCCGGAAAAATCAGTTCAACTCCAGCCATAAAAACTTGCTGGGGGGGCTGAGAAATGCTGTCACTGAATATGGCAGTCTTGTTTAATAACGTTGCACTACATTGCTCTTTAATACTGTGCACAAGGGAGACTCAGCATGCGAGAGAATGAGTGAATCAACTATTTCAGCTTCAATTTATCTCTGAAAAGGACAGAAAAGAATACCGAGCTGTCGGTACACACTGTAAAAAAGTTTAGAAAAGTAAAGTTTAGAGTTCAGGGAAATTGAAAGAATATTTTATTGTCATATGCCCTTTAGTGGCATTTTTTTTTAAACAAAATTTATCTGAACCTAGGTTGGGATTTCTATTTCCTAGCATGCTTTGCTTTGCCCATGATGACATTTGAAAGGGAAAGTAAATGCTAAAATTAAGTGTAATATAGGCCTGGTTTCACAGACAGGGCTTAGCCTAAACCAGGATTAGGCCTTAGTTCAGTTAAGGTATTTAAGTAGCTTTTATAGACATACACCAGAAAAAAAACAAAACATTACTGGTTCATCTTGAGACAAAACAATGGCACTGACTTATTTTAAGACATGTCAGTGCAAGTTGCTTTCAGTTAAAACAGCTCAAACATGCATTTTAGTCTGGGACCAGATTAAGCCTCGTCTGTGAAACTGGGGGGATTTTTTTTTTTTTTTTTGTGTAAGATTAATGTTAAGTGGGAGATTTAGTAGTGATTAATGTTTTGTTATGCTAATTCAGAAGAGTTTCTGTTAAATGTGGGTTTTTGGAGAGTTACCTTCATGGTGACAAGCAATGCATGCAACTTGGTTTGAGAGCAGGTGTGTTAAATGCTTTATATTGCTGTACTCACTCAGCAAGTGCAATTCAATTCAGTTCAATTCACATTTAATTGTATAGGGCCTTTCACAATATATATTGTTTCAAAGCAGCTTTATAGGGAGTGCATGTCAACATTACAATTTAGGGTAATCTGTTATCAGAGTTGACTGTCCAAATTATGTAATTTCAGAAATGTACATATATATATAATCACACAGTTAGCTAACATTGTAATAATTTAGGCAATTTAATTTACAGTCACTGTTAGCAAATTAATTTAAGGTAGAAACAACGAGCTAATGGAAGTAATGAATACATGTTAACAATAATTAGGAAATATAGCAATTCTATACCATGCTATTGTTAACATGTTAGCAAATTAAAAGATAGCATTTTTAATAAGCTTGTTATAGCTAGTTAATTTTACACTAATACAAATGTTTTCATTGGGGTTACATGATAATTTTAAGGTAAATGTATGAGTGTACTCAAACATTTCAAATTTTTTGAGTTAGTAGAACTTATCTGTTTGCAGTGTAGTGTACTCAATTCTGCTATTTTGAGACACCATGAATATGAACCAAAATGTGCTTTTAACACACTATCTCTATTTAAAAATGTATTTAATTACCACTTGCAGTACACTTGAACCCATCTTTCATACACTTTCTTTTCATACACAGGTTCAAGTGTACTGCAAGTGGTAATTAAAAAAAAATATATTTTTATTACAGAGATAGCGCATATGTTAAAAGCACATATTCATGATGTCAAAATAGCACAGTTGAGTACACTTAAATGTTCTTAAGATTATCTTAAGCAGTCACATTTGTTTTAATTGAACCAAACTTGCCAAGTGTGAACAAACCCTGAAGCAACATTAATTTTTGGCTGATGTCACAGTCCCCAATAAAAAGTCCAACCACAATTATTTTGTGCTTTATGACTGTTGACTGCACAATAAAATACCTGGAGCATCTTGGCTGTTACACAGTTCTGTGTTACAGCAGGAAGTAGAAAGCTGTATATAGCCGAGGTTGACGAACCCATTTATACAGTCACTTGCTGCAATACAACCTCTACCTTTAGTCACAGAAGTATTTACTGAAAAGCAGAGCAAAAAGACAAAGTAATGTAATTTTTTTTTTTTCAAAATTATATTATGGAATTTGAGGGAAATCAAAATGTATTTCAGTATTTTATATGTGTAAATTCTGTCCATAAAAGTAGCTGTTCTACATATTAGATCAACATAATTTATAATACGTAGCACCAATAAATTATAGCAGCATCTGCATCAGCCAATTATATCAATAATTTTCAATCCATCATTCTGGACTTACCAACATATGTTAAACCGAAGCAGGTAGATCCACTGGAGCATGTTTGCTGTGTACAAGAGCTCGACGCACACAGATTACAGCTGAGAGAGTGTCCTTTAATAATAAAAATAGACAGAAAGAGACATCAATTATCTGTATTGTATTTAATAACATTAAAAACAAACATTATTTGTCTTTGTACCTGCAGTGAAAAGAATGAAGAGAAGAAAAACTGAGATTTGCAGATCCATCTTTGATCAGGAGGTGAATGTAACGCACCTGTTTCAGTGCTCATTTATATCTTATCAAGAGGGGAGGATCTTCATGAGAAAATGAAAGTTTAACAGAAAGACAATGAAATAAAAACGGTAGATTAAATGATTTACTTGCTAATATTACAACTTCAGCAGTACTTCTAGTATGGAAATAAATCTTTTTCTTTATATGAAAAGTATATTTAAAAGGAAAAAGAAAAAAAAAATGTGTGTGTGTGTGTATTATATATATATATATATATATATATATATATATATATATATATATATATTTGGCAATTGTTTAATATTTTTACATTCATAATATCTTTTGTGTTCTGCAGATGAAAGAAAGTCATACGCATTTAGATTAGAACAACAACATTTTTTTTTTTTTGAGTGAACTATCCCTTATATATAAAGATAACTAAAAAGATATAGTCCTTAAAATTTCTAAATATAAATGAAAAGTACACACCACAACTATAACGACAACATCACAGAGAAATGATATTGTTGATTTTTCTCCAGCTAATGAATAATTAAAACATCGAGCCAATCAGAATCCATCCTACTTTAAGATTGAGCTTGAGCATTTAAAACAGCACAGGACATAAGCGTGCACTTAGAATAAACATTTGCTGGTGTGGACACTAATATAGTTGTCTTTATAGTTATTGTTCATGGGTTGAACGGGCCTTTAGTAACAATGTGTTCACAATGTGACAAAAAACAATGTATAACTTAAAATGATTATTTCCTTTGAAAATGAAAAATGTACCAGCAAGTACATGTGCTGATGTTGATTTCAAAGTTTTTAATTAGAATATGTTTTATATATTTTTGTTTTATATTAAGATCTTAGAAAGATCTTATTTAAAAAAGCATATTATTTTCAGATGATGAACAGCAAAGCTATGCTGATCCACCAGCTAGACCATAATTGCTAGCAAGCTAAAACATGCAGCCTGAACAAAAAACAATTTCACAGAGAAGACTTGTTTTGATTTTCAAGAACATTTGTATTGTGTTTGCTAAATCTTTGGAACTGACTGCCACTCACAAAATAATGCTAAAGGTACAACTGATGAAATGTTTTCGAGGAACCAGTCTATGAATAGTTCACATTCTTATTTCACTCAAACAGACTGTTTGTCTAGCCAACTGTTGCCAAACACATTAAACACATGGATACATATTCATAATATAACCTACCTAACAAACGCTGGGTGTTTGACTAATAACATATTATTTTTGGGTATTTGTACTTTACTTGAGTCTTTGAGTGCAATTTAAACTGAATACTTGTGTTTTTACTTAATTACATTTTGCAGTGGTGTTCCGAGGCTTCACGGTCAGGTCGTTATTATTCAAGTTTTTTGGGTTATATTGCCTAGCTGAGAAATAAAGGTTATGAATGTAAAAATATCATGTATGAGCTCTGAGGTTAAGAAATATGCTTCTGTAGGTTTCAGCAAAACATTGTTTGTTTTGAGAAGCTCTGTTCCAAAAGTTTGTGGACACATATTGCTTTTTAAAAGGGTGTATAAGTCAAGTAATTCAAGTATGATTGATGACATTATGCTTGCTGAGTGAGTCCCCCCCCCCCCCCCTACACACACACACACACACCCTAGTAAAATGTATAAATCCATGTACAAATATGTATATATAGCTTTAAATAGTGATAGAGCAACATCATTTGTGTGGAAGAATGGATGAATGCATTAAAAGAAGTTTGAGTTCAAGGCAGCTAAACCCTATAGTGATACAAAATCAGGGGCGGAGCCAGGGGATGCTTGGCCACCCCTTTGGCCACCCCTTTGGCCACCCCGCTCACAACCGCTGTTTCTGTATCCTTTTTTTGTTGACAAGAATTGCCTTTATTTAAACGCAGAACCGTCTCTTTAAGAACACAAAAAAAAAAAAAAAAACGGGAGACTATAGAGGGTATGCACGTGACGTCACCGTCGACCGTTAGGACTGCAGTTACGAATGTCGCGAAAAACACACAAAACACATTCAAAACGGGAAAGAGCTTTGTGGCTGACTGTACAAATAGATTTGACACAAACCCTGAGGTATATATTTAAAAACTAGAGAAAGCAACAGAAAAAGAAGCAAATGGATCACTGCAAGTCACAGAAACAGCTGGACTCCAGGCAAAGAAACATGGATTTGCAGTTATCATTTTGTGTCAAATTGTTGGATTTTGAGGTAAAATCATACATTGTATTGTTATATATTATGTTGACGACTCATCAATTAAATATTTTCCATCTTATATTATGCATAATTGGGTGTTTTTAAATAAACAACACTGTCAAAAACTATACTATAAAACTATATATGTTTTAGGGCTGGACAATATGACGATATAACATTGATATAAGTGATTAAGCAGATTTAAACCTACCGATATTGTAGTTATATAAAATATTCACAGCCAGATTTGCTTTATGTATTTCCCCGGCGTCAAATCAGGCACCTATAAATGTCAGGAAACACGACTCCTGGCTGCATGTCAATATCCATGGATTAGGTTTATTTGACAAGTTGTAAGAAACACTTTCGAGTCCAACCTTTAGGGTAATTCGTTAGTTTTACTCGCGTTTTCGCCGTTTCTCCTATTAATCCAGTTACGCAACAGTCCAGTTGAGGGAGCGCGTTTTCGGCGGGAAAGTGACGTCGATGCATACCCTGTATATAACCATAATGTACATAAAGCAAATCTGCCTGTGAATATTTTATATAACTACAATATCGGTAGATTTAAACCCAGGTAATCACTATATATATGTTATATCGTCATATTGTCCAGCCCTAAAACATATATAGTTTTACAGTATAGTTTTTGTCAGTGTTGTTTATTTTAAAACACACAATTATGCAGAATATAAGATGGAAAATATTTAATTGATAATTTGTCAACATAATATATAACAATACGGTATGATTTTACCTCAAAATCCAACAATTTGACACAAAATGATAACTGCAAATCCATGTTTCTCTGCTGGAGTCCAGCTGTTTCTGTGAATTGCAGTGATCCATTTGCTTCTTTTTTCTGTTGCTTTCAGCAGTCTTTAAATATATACCTCAGGTTTTGTGTCAAAGCTATTTGTACAGTCAATCACAAAGCTCTTTCCCGTTTTGGAAGTGTTTTGTGTGTTTTTCGCGGCATTCACGCTGAAAACCAATGCTGCCGCTCAGTCTTTGTGCCGCTCAGTCTTTGTGCCACTCAGTGGGCGTGACCGCAGTCATGACGGTCGACAGTGACGTCACGCGCATACCCTCTATTCAGACACGCACTTCAGCTTCACCTCAGCGCCAGGCGCAAGTCAAACGCGCGCGGAAATGATACAGGTGCCGAATGAGCTTCAGCAGAACAAGTGAACGGTGCACATTGTATATAGCTTACGTTAATGTTTCTCAACTGGTGGGTTGCAAGACGCGCACTTTTCAATCACGCGCAAATACGGCGCGCTGTAGGTATATTAGGCTACTCACTATAAATAAAGCGCAAAAGAAACTACGAGCATGCAATGTAGTTCCCTTTCAGTCGGTCACGTTCGACGTACGTCAGTAGTGACCGACGAATTGGGATATCGCTTAGAGAGCCCTATCAGCTTCGTGTGAACTAAAACAAGCCAATGGAATTGGCGTGCGATATTTGCATAATGCGCACCGCCTCCGACAGGTGTATATAAATAGGAAGCAGATGCAATCGCACTCTGTCTTTCGCTTCTGAGCCAAACACTGGTGTCCTGCTTCAAAGAAGACTTTCACAAAGTGAAACTAAAACTGCCTCAGAAGAGGATCAACAGGGCCGTTTTGTGTTGGCAGTCAAGGCACTTCAGCGAGGTCGCGAGCTTCCGGGGAGCCTGAGCTTAAAGCTCTCAACTGCTGTTTTAACAGCAACTCTCAAATCTTCCACCTGAAAGAAAGTGTGCGTTGCGATTTGGGCCGGTTCCCCCGGTGTGTTCAGGGAGTGGTGTACCTGAACACATCGCGTCACTCCCTGTGTGCTTCAGCACGAGTGAGCTGACTGTTCCCCTTCTAAAAGAGCTTCACAGACAAACCCTGACAGTATGTCATTTCGTCTGTGCGTTACTGGGTGCGGTCGTTCCCTGGTCCCTGCTGATGGGCACAATCGCTGCATCTCGTGTTTGGGCGTTCAGCACGCTGAAGCAGCTTTTGTGGATGGTTCATGTTCCCATTGCGGGAATATGACTATCGCGGTGCTGAGGTCTAGACTCTCCTTCCTGAAGTCTCAGGAAGCGGGGGTCCCCTCCCCTATGCCCCGTTCGACCGTTTTTTCCGGCCCCAGTCGGAATGACGGTTCGGCGGCGCATAGGAAGGGTGACTTGAGGATCACGGTTAGGGCTTCCCCGCCGAGCGTTGCTCCGCAGGGCCCCTGCAGCCTCATCAGCACCGCAACCCATCATGCCGCCGTTGGTTTCCGCTGGGCCCTCTACGGACTGTCCAGCCGTTACCTTTGGTGCGCCTGCAGCGGAGCAGATGTCGATCTCTGCATCGGAGGGTGAGCCAGAGTCCTCGGGGGAGGAAGATCCGGCTGCGCTGCCGCCCTCCGGGGCGGTAGCGTTGCCCGAGTCAGATCCCGAGTTGACGGCTGTGCTTTCCCGGGCCGCCGAGTGTGTCGGGCTCATGTGGAATCCTCCACCCTGCCCCGGCCCATCTCGGTTGGATGATTGGTACTTGGAGGGGGGTCACGCTGGTCAAACCCAGCGTCCCGCCCCAATGCCCTTCTTCCCGGAAGTGCACGATGAGGTGACCAGGTCTTGGCAAGCACCGTATAGTGTTCGTGCAAGGCCTGGTCCCTCGTCCGCCTTCACCTCCCTGGACGGCGGGGAAGCCAAGGGATACGCGAGGATCCCACCAGTCGAGCGGTCTGTTGCGATGCAGCTGTGTCCAACGGCCACTGGCTGGCGTGGTGAGCCCGCAGGGTGGAGGATTCCACACGAGCCCGACACACTGTAAGTTCTCAGCCGGTCTGACTGAGAAGGCTTACAGAGCCTGTGGGCAGGCTGCCTCCACCCTGCATGCCATGGCCCTTTTTGCAGGTTTACCAGGCAAAAGCGCTATTGGCGCTATTTCGGCGACGCAGTGGAGAGCTTTGCCCAACAGTTCTCCGCTGCACAGAAGCAGGCTGAGGCCATCAAACACGTCATGCCACGGCGGTCCGCTGCTGCCTCCACCCAGCCGCCTGTGGCTCAGCCTCAGCCTGCTCGTCGCCGAGGGCGCCCGCCTGCGTCGTCCTCCGCCCCTGCTAAGTCGGCGAAGCAGCAGCCTACACCAGCCAAACAGCAGGGTGCCGGTCGCGGACGTGGTGCCCAGCCCGTCTCTGCCAAGCCAGGTGGTAAGCGGTCGAGGAAGTCACGGCCCTGAGATGGGCGACCTGGAGGGGAAGGTTCCTGCTCTTCGGGAGAGTATTCCATCATCTCTCCCACCCCCGGAGGAGGGCCGGGGGGAATTTGTGTTGTCTGTCCATCTACCGCCGCTGGCTCTCCGGAGTCCAGCGGTACCCACTTTATCACAAAGAGAGCAGTTTCCTCAAACTCCAGGTCACAAGAGGGTCCCCGTACTCTGCTTCGCTGCCCCACCCCCGGTGCGTCTGTGGTGCCTTTGGTCCCGCTGGTTCGGAGTCTGGAGGCGTGGATCGCGCTTCCCAGTCCGTCCCGCTGGCTCATTCGCACTATCAGACTCGGCTATGTGATTCAGTTCGCCCGGCGTCCCCCGGTTTTCAGGGGTGTCCACTTCACTCAGGTGTCGTTGGACAGTGCACCTGTTCTCCGGGCGGAGATTGCTGTCCTACTGGCGAAGGATGCAATCGAGCCGGTCCCTCCAGCCGATATGAAGTCGGGGTTTTACAGCCCCTACTTCATTGTACCGAAGAAGGGCGGTGGACTACGGCCAATCCTGGATCTGCGCGTTTTGAACCGGTATCTTCACAGGATGCCGTTCAAGATGCTCACACAGAAGCGCATTTTCGAATGCGTCCGTCCCCAGGATTGGTTTGCAGCGATCGACCTGAAGGACGCGTACTTTCATGTCTCAATTCTGCCTCGACACAGACCCTTCCTACGGTTTGTGTTCGAGGGTCGGGCATATCAGTACAAAGTCCTACCCTTCGGGCTGGCCCTGTCACCCCGCGTCTTTACAAAGGTTGCGGAGGCGGCCATTGTTCCCCTCAAGGAACAAGGCATTCGTATTCTCAACTATCTCGACGACTGGTTGATCCTGGCCAGCTCGCGAGAGCAGTTGTGCGAACACAGGGACATGGTTTTAGCTCACCTCAGCCGGTTGGGTCTTCGGGTCAACTGGGACAAGAGCAAACTCGCCCCCGGGCAGAGGATCTCTTATCTCGGTCTCGAGCTAGACTCGGTCGCACGGACTGCGCGTCTCACCGAGGCGCGCGTCCAGTTGGTGTTGAACTGCCTGAGCTCGCTCAAGCGCAGGACAGCGGCCCCACTGAAAGATTTTCAGAGGCTCCTGGGGCATATGGCATCTGCAGCCACGGTCACGCCGCTCGGATTGCTCCATATGAGGCCGCTTCAACACTGGCTCCGCGGCCGGGTCCCAAGATGGGCGTGGCAGCGCGGCACGCTCCGTGTCCCCGTGACACCAAGCTGCCGTCGCACCCTCATCCGGTGGTCGGATCCTTCGTTCCTGCGGGCCGGAGTACCCCTCGAACAAGTGTCCTCTGCCACGGGATGGGGGGCCACGTACAACGGGTATGCAGTGTCGGGTCTTTGGACGGGGCCTCAGCTGCATTGGCATATCAATTGCCTGGAGTTGCTAGCAATACGTCTTGCACTGGGCCGCTTCAAGGAGCTGCTGTCAGACAAGCACATACTGGTCCGCTCGGACAGCACTGCGGCCGTTGCGTACATCAACCATCAAGGTGGTCTACGCTCCCGTCGCATGTCGCAACTCGCCCGCCATCTCTTGCTATGGAGTCAGAAGCATCTGAGGTCGCTTCGTGCCATTCATGTCCCAGGTGTGCTCAACCGTGCAGCCGACGAGCTCTCACGGCAGCCTCCACTTGCGGGCGAGTGGCGGCTCCATCCCCAGGCGGTCCAGCTGATCTGGCAGCACTTCGGCGAGGCCCAGGTAGACCTGTTTGCCTCCCCAGAGACTGCCCACTGCCAGTGGTTTTATTCCCTGACCGGCGGCACGCTCGGCACGGATGCCCTGGCACACAGCTGGCCCCGGGGCCTACGCAAATATGCGTTTCCCCCAGTGAGCCTTCTCGCACAGCTCCTGTGCAAGGTCAGGGAGGACGAGGAGCAGGTTCTGTTAGTGGCGCCGTACTGGCCCACTCTGACCTGGTTTTCGGACCTGATGCTCCTCGCGACAGCCCCTCCTTGGCCGATTCCGCTGAGGAAGGACCTCCTGACTCAGAGACGGGGCACCCTGTGGCACCCGCGTCCCGACCTGTGGAACCTCCACGTGTGGTCCCTGGACGGGATGCGGAGGTTCTGAGTGATCTCCCGCAAGCGGTCGTAGACACCATCACTTCTGCTAGAGCTCCTTGCACTAGGGGCCTCTATGCGTTGAAGTGGAACCTGTTCGTTGAATGGTGCTCCTCTCGCCGAGAGGACCCCCGATCATGCTCGGTCGGATCTGTGCTTTCCTTCCTGCAAGAGGGCCTGGAGCAAAGGCTGTCTCCCTCCACCCTCAAGGTGTATGTTGCAGCTATCGCCGCACATCACCATGCAGTGGGCGGTAAGTCCCTGGGGAAACACGATCTGATCGTCAGGTTCCTGAGGGGGGCAAGGAGACTGAATCCTCCTCGCCCTTTCTCCGTACCCTCTTGGGATCTGACCCTGGTTCTCACAGCTCTCCGGGGTCATCCCTTTGAGCCTTTGCAATCAGTCGACCTGAAAGTAATGTCTCTTAAAACTGTCCTTCTGGTTGCATTGGCTTCCCTTAAGAGGGTAGGGGATCTGCATGCATTTTCGGTCGACGAATCGTGCCTAGAATTTGGGCCCGGTGATTCTCACGTCATCCTGAGACCCCGGCCTGGATATGTGCCCAAGGTTCCTACCACTCCCTTCAGAGATCAGGTAGTGAACCTGCAAGCGCTGCCTTCGGAGGAGGCAGACCCAGCCCTAGCTTTGCTCTGTCCCGTCTGCGCTCTGCGTGTGTACGTGGACAGAACGCGAAGCTTCAGGACCTCAGATCAGCTCTTTGTCTGTTACGGAGGCCAGCAGAAGGGAAAGGCTGTCTCCAAGCAGAGGATTGCCCACTGGATAGTGGATGCCATCGCCTTGGCGTACGAATCCCAGGGCGTGCCTTGCCCGCTCGGGTTGAGAGCCCACTCCACCAGAGGGGTGGCCTCTTCCTGGGCGCTGGCTCATGGCGCCTCGCTGACAGATATCTGTAGAGCTGCGGGCTGGGCGACACCTAACACGTTCGCTAGATTCTATAGCCTTCGTGTAGAGCCGGTATCTTCCCATGTACTCTAAGTGTCGGCTTGCAATGCCATTCCCGCCCCCTGGGCCGGATGCGTGCATATTTTTGACTCCAGTCGTGTTCCCCGCTTGGCGAACCCTGTCGAGTTCCTCCGCCTCCCCCTTCGGCTCGGACATTGCGGAGTGTCTGATGCCAGGCCTACATCCGTCGCTGACGCTGTCTGTTGGCTGGGGTCCATATGTCGTGACTCCTCTACGTGAGCGGTCCCATATGTGTAATTGTCCACGGTTTAAAACTCCCTACGGCGAGTCCATGTCTTTCCCTTAGCAGAGCCAGCTCTGCTGTCACCTGTCAGATGAGTCTCCCCCTACCCAGGTGGAGCCATCCCAGGGACTCCATATGTGTATGTGTATTCCCACGTAAATTCCTCCCCCACTGGGTAGGTAGTGGTCTCCGCAGCGTCCCTTACGGGTTCGCTTCCCCAGTGTAGTCTAGTTTACTTAGTGGGTATTAGGTAAAACAGCAGTAAACTTCTCGGTGTGAGCTCGCCCCCTTCTCCATTCCTCCAGTGCTATGGGCGGCTAGAGCTCGCGTTGAGCACTGGAAGGGGTTTCGTAACTGTGGCGCTTTAGTTGGGATCCCAATTCGTCGGTCACTACTGACGTACGTCGAACGTGACCGACTGAAAGGGAACGTCTCGGTTACGTATGTAACCCTCGTTCCCTGAAGGAGGAAACGGAGACGTACGTCAGTAGTGACCGACGAATTGGGATCCCAACTAAAGCGCCACAGTTACGAAACCCCTTCCAGTGCTCAGCGCGAGCTCTAGCCGCCCAACATGACCGACGAGTTTCTGTACCCTCGCTGATGTGCGGACACCAGTTGTCTCCTCAGCGAAAAACAGAGTGCGATTGCATCTGCTTCCTATTTATATACACCTGTCGGAGGCGGTGCACATTATGCAAATATCACACGCCAATTCCATTGGCTTGTTTTAGTTCACACGAAGCTGATAGGGCTCTCTAAGCGATATCCCAATTCGTCGGTCACTACTGACGTACGTCTCCGTTCCCTCCTTCAGGGAACGAGGGTTACATACGTAACCGAGACGTTCTGTCATCTATTAGCTAAGTCATGAAATAACCAAAAAGGCGATTAAAGCTGCATTAGAACTGTGTATGCATGTATGTAGGCCTATTTGAGATATATGCGTCACATGTCTCTGGACTAAAATATTCTGCTATGCCAGATCACAATATAAGGCACAAACTGATATGTAAGTTTTTAATGCATAAATAAATGTGAGAACTGTGCATTTGTTTTAGAAGATGCTAATTTTGCAATCATTTATAAAGTACAAACAAAAGTTACTTTTAAATGCATAAAATAATTAATTTTACATTCTGGCATTTATGTGCTGTTGACTTCCGCATCAGCAAATGGGAATTCAAAAGAGAACACATTTTTTGTCTTTGTTCTGAGTTTAATTTAGGTATGATAGAACTGTTGCAATTATTTATTTTGACAATATGGAAAGTTTGAAATTTAGTGTTTACTTTTTGGTTAATTTTTGAAACAGAATAATCTTTGAAGTACAGTATGTGGTTATCTGCATGTCTCATCCATGGATATGCAACAATGGAGAACAAGTTATTAGGGGTTTTGAGAACCAGAACAAGCTGACTGAACAAGTTGAAATTTAGCTATAGCTTGAGCCACTTTATTAATATGCCTGCAAGTGAGGAACGCAAAAAAAAAAAAAAAAAAAAAAAAAATTCTCAATTAATTAAGTGCAAATGAACTGTACTCAGTTGTGTTGTAGGCACAGTTCAGTACTTTATAGTCAGACTCATTTTTATGTTGAAATGATGAAGATTTCTGTGCCACCCCAGACTGGTTGCCGGCCCCTGCCTGGCCACCCCTATGAAAAAATCCTAGCTCCGCCACTGTACAAAATATCAAAATATCATATGCCACCTGCTTATAAATTATTTAAATAATTGTTACTACATTTAGCAGCATGACGCATGCATGTGATGCTGACACAGGAGCTGGCCAATAATGAGTCTGTCTTCAGCCATAAACATGGAAGCGCTGCACTGTGTCAACTGCATATGACAAGTTCAAATTGTTAAATAAAGTCATTATTTTTGTTTTGTTTTTGCACACAAAATGTATTCTCATCTCTTCATAACATTAATGTTGAACGACTGCAGTCATGTTGACTATTTTAACGGTCATTATTACTTTTCTGGATGTCAAAGGTGCAATGACGTTACTGCCTATGTGTAGTTCAGAAACTCTCAGATTTCTTTAAAAATATCTCACTTTGTGTTCCGAAGATGAACGAAGGTCATACGGGTTTGGGATCACATGAGGATAAGTACTTAATGGCAGAACTAACCCATCTGCCTGTAAAGCAACATTCCATTTCGGCTGATGTCATAATCACTGATAAAACATCAGATTTCATCCTTATTTTTTTCTTGTTAAATGTTATCTAAAGTGTTGAGTGTAAAGTACTGTAAAGAAAAGTACCTGGAGCATCTTGGGTGTTACACAGTTCTGTGCTAAAGACTTTTTCAATGCAGAGGTTGAGTGACTCACTTGGTCACGCAACTGATAAAGCATAACTTTTCTTCTTCACTGTATACTGTTGACTGAAAGACATAAAAGATACAGGAATGACCAGTTAAACTACTGTATGGAAAACGTATTCATATAAATGTCAAAGTAGAAAATGCTTGTCTTTCCAATAATGTATTGACTCAACAACAATTGCAAAGGAGAAAAGAAAATACAAACAAAATCTCCTCTTTTATACAGTGAGGTTCAAATATAGTGAAAGTGTTAGCTAATAAAAATACAACATTATTGTTAGTTCATGTTGCTCAGGTTCATTAAATAATATTAACAAAAACAACTTTTGATTTTAACCATGCATTAGTAAATGTTAAAATGAACATCAACTACATACTAACTAATAAACTAATGTTAAAGAGGAGCTATTAATGCCCTTTTCACAAGATAATGAAGTAATGTGGTGAAGTTTCTGGTGTCTCCAGAATGTGTCTGTGAAGTTTCAGCTCAAAACCTCACAGATCATTTATTATAGCTTGTTAAATTTGCCCCTATTTGGGTGTGAGCAAAAACACCTTTTTCTTGTTTTCTTGTGTGTCCCTTTAAATGCAAATGAGCTGCTACTCCCGGCCCCTTTTCCAGAAGAGGGCGGAGCTTTAACATCTTGC
Source organism: Megalobrama amblycephala (assembly GCF_018812025.1). NCBI lineage: Eukaryota > Metazoa > Chordata > Actinopteri > Cypriniformes > Xenocyprididae > Megalobrama > Megalobrama amblycephala. The sequence goes on from NW_025953346.1 coordinate 264,937, forward strand.
GCTTCGGTTGTTCAACCACAACAAAGCTGGAGAATCTCAATCTTTATGTAGTTGCTGTGGAGTTTATTCAACTCATCGACTAGCATGTGCTGTCATGTTAATCTTTTGTGCAAATCCAGTGTTAAATTGACCCTCGTTTGTGAAGCAGTCCAGCTGAAAATGATGGCATGGTAACAACACTCTACTACAACAACTCTTCCTCTTCTCTAAAGCAGCCCAACATGGCCTCACCCCCTTTAGTGTGTGTTCTCAGGGACAGGGTTTATGTAAATTCTGGGGTTTGTGATGTCACCAACCTGGAAAGAAGATTGTTGTAGTCCTTAAATCAAATTTCCCCCTACTTAATCTCTAACAACATTCTGGATCCTTTTCAGTCTGGCTTCAGAGCTAAACACAGTACTGAGTCTGCACTTTTGAGGGTAGTAAATTACCTCTACTGTACACCATTGATACTGTGGATCATCGTATCCTGTTAAAGAAATTAGACCTTGAAGTTGGCATTCGTGATGTTGCATTAATGGTTTGCATCATATCTCACAAACAGGAATTTTTTGGTGGAAATTGGAGAATTTCATCAAGCTCAGTTCCCGTCACTTGTGGGGTGCCCCAGGGCTCAATTCTGGGTCCAATCTTATTTTCTCTATATTTACTCCTTCTTTGTTTAATTTTTGAGTCCCATAAAGTTTCATGTCACATTTATGCTGATGACACTCAGATCTATTTTCCATTAAAGGTGCCCTAGAACTTTTTTTAAAAAGATGTAATATAAGTCTAAGGTGTCCCCTGAATGTGTCTGTGAAGTTTCAGCTCAAAATACCCCATCGATTTTTTTTAATTCATTTTTTTAACTGCCTATTTTGGGGCATAATTGGAAATGAGCCGATTCAGGGTGTGTGGCCCTTTAAATCTGGTGCTCCACGCCCACGGAGCTCGCACTTGCCTTAAACAACATAAAAAAAAGTTCAAACAGCTAATATAACCCTCAAAATGGATCTTTACAAAGTGTTTGTCATGCAACATGTCTAATTGCGTAAGTACAGTGTTTATTTTGATGTTTACATTGATTCTGAATGAGTTTGAGCCTGTGCTCTGTGGCTAATGGCTAATGCTACACTGTTGGAGAGATTTATAAAGAATGAAGTTGTGTTTATGAATTATACAGACTGCAAGTGTTTAAAAATGAAAATAGCGACGGCTATTGACTCTGTGAATACAGTAAGAAACGATGGTAACTTTAACCCCATTTAACAGTACATTAGCAACATGCTAACGAAACATTTAGAAAGACAATTTACAAATATCACTAAAAATATCATGATATCATGGATCATGTCAGTTATTATTGCTCCATCTGCCTTTTTTCGCTATTGTCCTTGCTTGCTTACCTAGGCTGTTGATTCAGCTCTGCACAGATCCAGACGTTAATACTGGCTGCCCTTGTCTAATGCCTTTCATAATGTTGGGAACATGGGCTGGCATATGCAAATATTGGGGGCGTACACCCCGACTGTTACATAACAGTCGGTGTTATGTTGAGATTCGCCTGTTCTTCGGAGGTCTTTTAAACAAATGAGATTTATATAAGAAGGAGGAAACAATGGAGTTTAAGACTCACTGTATGCCATTTCCATGTACTGAACTATTGTTATTTAACTATGCCGAGATAAATTCAATTTTTGAATCTAGGGCACCTTTAAAAACAGGTACTGATTCAGTGTCCTCTTTGCTAGCTTGTTTAGAGGACATTAAGGTTTGGATGGACAAAAACTTATTTTTCCCTTAAAATGATACATTTTCTCAGTTTAAACATTTGATATGTCATCTATGTTGTATTCTGAATAAAATATTGAAATTTGAAACTTCCACATCATTGCATTCTGTTGTTATTCACAATTTGTACAGTGTCCCAACTTTTTTGGAATCGGGTTTTGTATTTTACCAGTTGTGGAATCCAACCATTCAACTATCTGAGGTAACGTAGTTAGCCTACTTTGAGTATTTCCATTTTATGCAACTTTACACATTTATTAATAGTAAATTAATAATTAATACATTTAAGATCATCATATTTGCATCGAACAGTTTTATTTCACACCTAGTGGAATAATAGTTATAATAGTCTCAGTAGGTCTGAACTGAAATAGGCTATATTAGATGTTTTAATGGATCACACTACAAACATAATGATCTTATAACACATGATGCATTGCTGTGTCCGTTATCGCATAATTCACACTTTTGGACACTTTTGCTTTAATGGACATTAGACAACACTGCAAAATCAAGCTGTTATATTCATATATTTATTGTCCAACATTCCCAATTTTTCTGATGCATGTCCTTAATTTAATTTTATATGTTAGTAATAATTCAGTGTTTATAAGACTTTTAAAGAATTTTAACCCAAACTGACTGGGTTTCTAGAGAGCAAAAAGGTTTTGTGAAAAAAGTAGAAGACTTAAAAACAAAGTGTGTAAAATAAACTGTAAAAAGGATTTGAAGATCACTAGTGATAGTATTTTATTCTGTGTTGTCATCATTCAGGTTGGATTTCAGCTTTTTTTTTTTTTTTTCTTTTTTTCCCAAACCAGCTGATATTTCCATAGAAACTACTGCCAAGTCACTTTCACCACAAAATGGCGGAAATGCAGGGCCGCTGCTGGGCGCAGGTGTTGCAATGGAACGTTCTATTGAGTGTCGCTTCTTGTTAGTGTATATTCTTTGAGGTCAAGGTGCTGTGCATTGTGGTAATTGATGTGACATGACGTCACTTCCAAAGGACCAATGAACATGTCTGACCAATTTCATGGAATGTGAAAACGAATCTCATTGGCAGAATAAATAGCATTTAAAATAAACTGGGCATCAGCACAATTCAATTGGTTTGGTAATAGCAAGGGAAAATAGAATTAAGTGATCTCCAAAAAATAAGTACTTTTTGACTGTAAATAAAATTGTAAGGAGTAAAAAGTACTTTTTTTTTCTTAAAAAATGTAATTAAGTAAAAGTAAAAATCCCCAAAAATAATACTTAAGTACAGTAATCAAGTAAAATTGCTTGAGTACTTTACACCTCTGGAGTTACATAAAGAATGTTAAGGTGTGACTAACATTCAGATGTAATGTACTGTAATTGAGAAACCAGTTTTCTTACAGGGTTATCCACATGCAAACTCAGATAAAATCTGACACAAGACCAAAGAACAAATCAGACAGTCACGTTTTCAATCAGATTTTGCTTAGCAAGCAGTAATGCACAGCATGTCTCCCAAACGTGTGCTTAGGTGTCCTAGAGCATCTTGATTTTAAAAGCATTAAATGTTATGTCGAAAAGTGACATTCTTGCTGATCAGCTCAAAGAACAGGTGTTGCTGGTGAAAATCTCAACAATAGTGTGACAGGTTGGACAGGACAGGTTGTATAGCTTAAAGGGTTAGTTCACCCAAAAATTAAAATTAAAAATGTCATTAATTACTCACCCTCATGTCAAATAAGTACTTTAAAGCAAGGCAAAAGTTTATTAAGTGACACTTAAGTGTGTTAAAGGATTAGTTCACTTCTGAATTAAAATTTCCTGATAATTTACTCACTTCTATGTCATCCAAGATGTTCATGTCTTTCTTTCTTCAGTCGAAAAGAAATTAAGGATTTTGAGGAAAACTTTCCAGGATTTTTCTCCATATAGTGGACTTCACTGGGGTTCAACAGGTTGAAGGACCAAATGTCAGACCAAATGTCTACATCATCCCAGACGAGGAATAAAGCTCTTATCTAGCAAAACAATCGGTCATTTAAAAAAAAATAAGTAAAAATGTATAAACTTTTTAACCACAAATGCTTGTCTTACACTGCTCTACGATGCGCCATGCGTTACGTTGAAAGGTCACGCATGACGTAGGCGGAAGTGCTGCATTAGGGGGAAAAACTTCATCTAATTTTTTCCTCCAACTTCAAAATCGTCTGATATCATTGTTTTATCTTTTTTGTAAAGGGTGTTTAGCTGAATCTTTGTACGTTTGCTTTGTAGACACTGGATCTGTACTTCCGCCTATCAAGCGTGACCTTTGTAACGTGATTACCTCATGTGTGCGGATCGTAGAGCAGAGCAAGATGAACATTTGTGGCTAAAAAGTATATACATTTTTATTTATTTTTTTAATAAAATGACAGATCGTTTCTCTAGATAAGACCCTTATTCCTCGTCTGGGATCATGTAGAGCTCTTTGAAGCTGCACTGAAACTGACGTTTGAACCTTCAACACATTGAACCCCAGTCCACTATAAGGAGAATAATCCTGGCATGTTTTCCTCAAAAACCTTAATTTCATTTTGACTGAAGAAAGAAAGACGTCTTAGATGACATGGGGTTGAGTAAATTATCAGGAAATTTTCATTCTGAAGTGAACAAATCTTTTAAGAAACAAGTCATAATGTTTATTCTCACTAATATTAAATTATTACACTCAAGTTGCCTTTTATTTCATTAATATTTTATTATCATTATCTGCAAGTAGCCTACAGTTGAATACATTTAAGTACACTTGTTTTTCACTAGGGCACTTTCATGCATTGAGGATTTGGTCCATTTGTAGTTCAAAAACAGTAACAAGACAGACAACAGAAGCAGAAGTAAACTCTCTTTGCTCATTGAAAACTGATTGTTCTGCTGCATTCTGGATCATTTGAGGTCCCAGCATGCTGTGAACAGCCATGACAAAAAATAAATCCATCACTAATTCATGCATTGATGATACTAAGCTTCATAAAACTGTTTCTTAACACTTAAAAGTCACCATGAAATGAAAATTGGCCATTATTTTTTTTTTAATAGAAATTTGCAGATTTATTTGTGCACATCATCATTTTTTAAAAAAAATTAATGTGTACTCAATCTTTAGTGAAAATAATTTCTCTTTTGCAGCAACATCTCTTCTCTGATGACCTGTTTACTTCTGTGAACAACCTGTCATTTACTATAGATCCACCAATAGCAATCCACAACCATCCAATCAATTCCTGGAAAAAATCAAGTCCCACCCTACTTTTTTTTCTTATTCCAGAAGACGTTTCACATGGATATATGTCACAATAATGTAGAAAAGACTATCATAACTTTCATTTCATATGACAGCATATCAATACAGCACAATTTAGAAAAATGCATTGAGCTGAAAGCAAGAGTGTTATTTTGGTCCAGAATATCATCTGCTGCCACCTGCTGATAAATGATGCTAAATGCAGTTGACATTTTATTGAAATAACTATTACATTTTTTTTAACAGTTCCAAAAGGAAAAAAGGATGTTGCAAGTGCAGAATTAAATCATGTTCTAATAAAATATTTACTTTTATGATCACTTTATTGCAGTATATCAGATATCTTTTCAACTTGACAAGCTTTATTAAATATAAACCAGAAACAAGCTGATGACGTACCATTTCCTGCGATTTCCAGTATACTTTTCAGTTCATCACATCAGAACACCAAAGATAGTTCAGAGAAAATACAAGCTCTATATTCAGTACAGTGTGTCTGATTGTAGGATGAAGAGCTGCTGGATTCAGTGCAGCAGGAAGTAGGAGAGCAGAGAACAGCAGAGGAACAGGAAGCTCTGGGAGACACTCTGAGCACCGTTACACAGGTTCCCCTCACAACATGAGACGCTCGCAACATTAGGATTCGATGTTGCGGCATCACAAACTGCTTTAGAGAGACAGCTTTTTGCAACAACTGACTGGCCTCCATAAGCCACTGATGAAAAGAAAGAGAACAGAAGTTGAGTCAGTCTAAGCTGGACATTAGTATATGTGATCTGTATCAAGTGCTCAAAAATAAGACCCACCAATGATGAAGAGACAAAAATAATGACTTTAATCATTTTCTTTTTCCAGATTCTTACCTGTTGCTGTAAAGCAGCGGTCTTCAGTCCCTGAACAGTCCATTATGTTTGAGCAGCTGTTCCCAGAACAATAGTAACATTTCTTTCCATTTGGGACGTTGGAGACATTGGGGATATTGGGGAAATTGGGGAAGTTAGGGATGTTGGGGACATTGGGGAAATTGGGGAAGTTAGGGATGTTGGGGACATTGGGGACATTGACGACATTAGAACTGGAATCTCCAGAAAGCTCTGTACAAAATAAAACATCTATGAAGCAACAGCCATTCTATTCAATTATTCCTACATTTTCTTCCCTGACTGAATGTCCTATGGATGTAAAATGAGTGTTTACTATATAGAAAATAGTTCTTTTTGGTCAGTAAAGTACAATACCTGCATTTTTGGCATTACAAAGGTCTGTGTTACAGCAGAAAAAAGAGACGTCTGCACTGCTGAAGCTTGGGTATAGACAGGAAAATGATGGAGCACAACCTTTAAACTTTACTTCAGTAGTATTGTCTCCTAAAAACATGAATGATAAAGGAATGACTGCACAAGGAAAAAGAAAGTGTTTGTCTTTCTAATCACAGCGGCAAAACATAAGAAAAGACAAAAATTGCCATATAAAAGGGCTGAAAGTCTAAGACCACTTGTGAAAATGCTTAAAACTGAGCATTTTTTCTAATTTTAAACATTTTTCATTACAAATTATATTATTTACATAAAAATCTGAGTGGAAAAATGAATTAAGTAGTATATATATCTGTATATAAAATTCTATGCTTGCAATCATAAATCTTATAAATACATTTAAATATACTTCACTGCTGGACTTACCAATTGGCGTTACTACTGTTGAACTCATGCAATGAGAAGATCCACTGGGACATGTTGTTACTGTTTGATCTGCACAAGAACCCGTCACACTGATGCACTCATAACAGCTGAGAGAGTGTCCTGTAGTGATAAAACAGAGACAGTGATTGAGATCCAATGATCTGCATTTGTATGCAATAAAAAAAAAAAAAAAAAAAACATCATTTGTCTTTGTACCTCCAGTGAATAGAATGAAAAAAAGAAAAACTGAGAGTTGAAGATCCATCTTTGACCAGGAGGTGAATGAATTAATGTGTTTCAGTGCCTACTTTATATCCTAGAGAAGGGGGTGGACCTTCATGAGATAATGACAGGTTAGCAGAAGGAAATAAAAAAGTAGGTATTTCAGGAAATACACTCTCAAAAAGGATGTGTTAATTAATAACACATTTTTTGTGTTATGGGTATTTTAACACATTTTTGTGTCAATTTAAGTTGATCATGTGTAGAGAGAGAGAGAGAAAGAGAGAAACAACACTGTGTCCAACACAACATGTGTTAAACTATCATCCAATCACATTGCTGCTACATCACTCCGCAAGCCGTTAAACAAGTTTGTGCTTTCTTCATCGGTGGATGACTTGTGTTCATTTTGACACATTCATTGTGTTATGATTTTAACACATTAAATGTGTCAGGAAGGTGATCTGCTGTTAACAAGCAGAATCAAAGGAGAAATTCACAATTTTAAGTTACCATCATGGAGATGAGTGTTAGCTTTAGTTGGGCTCTTGACCCTTTTCTTTGTAATGTTAGATTTTGTTTGGACTGCTGTAACTGAGTTATAACAGCCAGAAAAGCAAAGAGAAAAGGTGATCAGGTTGTGTTTGTGTTTTCACATAATCATTATTTGTCTTGAACTCATTTAGAGCCCAATCTCTGAGCTAGCTTTACATTATTGATTATAGCAGAAGATCAGCTTTTTCTACATAATTCAAAGGTATTTCTCAAAAAGTTGTTCTGATCAAAAAAAGAAGAAAAAATTTATTTCAGGCACACACAGACATCAAGAATCAGCCTGTGAATCTCAACAGTGGTGACAGGCAACATATTCTGATTTTAGAAACATTAGAAAATAAGCTACTAAAAAGTCCCATAAAACAGAGAAAAAAAATAAAATAGTGAGAATAAAGGAAATTACTAAGACAATTAAGCTCATAATTTATTTATAATTTATTAAAAGGACCAGACATACTAAAACATAGAGGTACTTCCTCTTTCTGTAGAGTTTCCTAAAACCATTTTTATTTATGAATAAGAACCACACATCTGTAACATGCAATATACTAGGGGTGTTCACTCCTGCTCCTGAAGGCCACTGTCCCACAGAGTTGAGCTCCAACCCTAATTTAACACACCTGAACCAGCTAATCAAGGTCTTCAGGATTACTGGAAGCTTCCAGGCAGGTGTGTTTGGGCTGGATGGATTGGACACCTCTGCAATACACACACTGTACAGAATTCCCATTCCACATTAATACAACAGTAACTATATGAGTCAGTGCTGGGTAGATTACTTGTATTGTAGTCCATTACTCAATAAATTACATAATGGAAACTGTAGTTATACCCAGCTAACAGAATTTTGTTATAAGAACGTTCTCTAAAAATTCAGTGTTGGTTCTGGGAATATTAAAAACGTCCAGTTTTCTTGACGTTCCAGGAACATTTTTATAAGGTATAACGTTCCTCAAACGTTTTTTCAACTTAATTTTGATTTAAAATTCAACATTGTAGGAACGTTGATTTGTAACATTCCAAGAACAGAAAATGTCCAGTTTCCTTAATGTTAGTAGAATGTTATTTAAAGGTTAGTATAATGTTCCTGAAACATTCTTTCAATCATTCAAACACCTGCTGTGAACAAACACTGAAAGAAAGAGAAATAAAAACACAAATTAACTTTCTTCAGCCACAGCCTTAGATGAACTGAAGATTAAATCTCTGAAGATCTGATTAAACATCTCCACAAACAGCATTACCAGCTTCACTTATTACTAACCAGACTGACTTTATTTCTGTCACACGTCTACAGACGCTCTTACTGAGAATTAACAGAGGTTTAGATGTTTCGTTTGAGGTTATCATGGAGGTTGGTGGTTGTTTTAGTTGAGCTTTTGACCCCTGAGTATTGTAGAGTTGCTATTCTCTCAGAAATTGCAGGTGTTTTCAGAAAACATTTCTGCATTGTTAAAGCAGAAAATCAAATCCATAAATCTGTTTGTATCGTGCTCTTTTGTTGCTATAGTTACTTTGTTTTTGTGTGTAAATCTATTGAATTACTTTGTATATGAAACCATGACTTGCTCTCACAAAAATAAGACACTTTTTGTTTCAAAAATGTTTTAAATGTCCATTTTGAATGTCAAAAATGTAAAATTAAAGCTGGCAGGAAAACAAAACACAGACATTAGATCTTACTCAGTGTGTCAGTGCGAATCATGGTTTCAAAACTGTGTATTTTGAGCTATTTGAGTCACTGTAGTTTGCTGTAGTTCTCAAGAAATGAAATAACACAAAGCTTGCGTCTCAATGTGCATACTATCCATCCTAAATAGAATGTGACACTAGTAATATTCAATACTATTTGGGGCGGATAGGGTGGATAGTATGCACATTGGGATGCAGGGAGGGTCATAAAATGCTTTAGGAAGTGTCTGTCCAGTTCAGATCAGATGCAAGTTAATCTGGTAGGCTATATCAGGATATTAAGTACATATGTTAGCAAACACTTGGGGGAACAACATGAAAAGGATAAGGAAACATGTACTTCTTGAAAATTGACAGCTGTGCAACACCACAGCTTCCCTTCGGATTAGGGAAGGAAGGAAGTTTCCTCACCCAGAAATCAGTATGCAAGTATGTACTGTAGGGAGGGTGGGGTAAGGTGAGCCACCCCTTTTACTGGAACTTGTGCATTATTTTTGTATGTTCAAGAGGAGCGTGTCATGTCTTGCTGTCTGTAATTAAAAGAAAGGTCATGGGAAAGTTTTTTATGCCAACTTTTAGACTTATTGTGCATGTCAAGCACAGTGATTTTTATTTTTTATCAAATATCATTCTGATGACGTTTTTAAAATAAAAGAGAATAGAAATTTGGAAGGTTTTTGAAACATAAATAATGTGATAAACTGTGATATATATATATCACAGTTTATCACATTATTTATGTTTCAAAAACCTTCCAAATTTCTATTCTCTTTTATCGGCTCCTTGAAACTTTGCTTACTATACAAAAATATTTATAATAACCTTTTTACTATTATTATTGATTACCAACATCTTATTACTGAAATGTACAAAAACACAAGGTTTAAAACATTAGACTGACAGTTATTCCTCAACTGGCTGTTTGATGCAGCAGTCATGACTGGAATGGCCAAAAGTATGTGGAAACCTCCTTCTCATTGGCTGTGTTGCAGTGAGATAATTAAGTTAATATGTAAGTGATGATTGAGCATTAATGATGAACACCTGCTGTTAACAAGCAGAACCACTGAAAAGAGGAACAAAAACGGAAAAAAAAGAACATAAACACAAGAAATACAACTGTTTTCCAGCCATTACACATTACTATACTTATTACTGACCAGTTTAACTTTATTTCTACACAAGATCTTATTGAGAATTAACAGAAGTTTATATGTTGATGTTTTACCGAAAATGTTTGGTTTGATGTCACCATTGAGGAGATCAGCGTTTGCTTTAGTTGAGCTCTTTACCCATGACCTTTTATACATTAGTTTTTTTTTTTTTTTTTTTTGGCTACTTAAACTAGTTTTGCTAGTTAGGGCCCTATTGGAATTGCTCAGCCAATTATTCTTCTTCTCCAAAATGAATCGCATTTTTTGAGGGCCTAAACGTTCTCAAAAACTCATGAAACTTTGCACACGCCTCAGAAGTGGTGAAAATTTACATCTGATATGGGTTTCAGAATTAGGTGTGGCAAAATGGCTCGATAGCGCCACCTACAAAATTTCAATTAAGCGCCCTTCGTGCTACGTTTCACGTACAGTTATGAAATTCGGTAGACAGATGTAACAGCCCAATACCTACAAAAAAGCCCTGGGTGCAAAGTTTGTAAACCCAACAGGAAGTGAGATATTTTGAATTTTCTCTACAAAATTTTGGCAGTTTTTGCCATTTCCACATGTTGTACTTTAACGAACTCCTCATAGAGCTTTAATCAGATCAACATCATATTTGGTCAATCTAATCTAAAGGCCTTTGAGATGTTAAATTGCGAAGATCTAGAGTTTTCGCTGAAAGGCGTGTCCGTGGCGGCCTGGCAAAGTTCGATGTTTCGCCATGAAACAGGAAGTTGTTGTAACTCGGGCATACAATGTCTGATCTGCCCCAAACTTCACATGTTTTATTAGAGTCATGACCTGAAGACATCTATATGACAATATACAGTTACAGTCATAGCGCCACCTGGGGGCAACAGGAAATGACATGTTTTACACTGTGATTAACTCCTCATAGAGATTTAACCAGATACACATTAAATGTTATCATATGCCACAAAGTACCAAACATACAAGAAACACATTAAATCATGCAACACTTGGCTAAGTGCTAATGTATGTGATTAACGCCATGAAACAGGAAGTTGTTGTAACTCAGGCATATGATGTCCGATCTGCTCCAAACTTCACGTGTTTGATAACAGTCCTGGCCTGAACACATCTATATCGCAATATTCGGTTATGGTCAAAGTGCCACGTGTTGGCAGCAGGAAGTGTGGCATTTCGAAATGACTTTGGCATAATTCTCCTGTATTCATTCGCTTACATGCATGTCGACCACTGTTCACTGTTTTCCTAAGGCCAGGTGCGAGGGCCCTTTCATCGCTGCTTGCAGCTTTAATTGCATTTGTTATAGCAGAAACAAATGTGGAGAAAAAACAACGTTGAGTGCTGATGGGTATGTGCTGGTAAAGTGCCCTCTCATGGTATACGAGCAGTGTGTACACTGCCGTTGTTCATTGGTCAGGCATCGGCCAATAAAACGGCTTTGACACTTTATTGAAATAACTGTTACATTTTTTAACAGTTCCAGAAGGAAAAAAGGATGTTGCTAGTGCAGAATTAAATAATGTTCTAATAAAATATTTATTTTATGATCACTTTATTGGAGTATATCAGATATCTTTACAACTTGACAAGCTTTATTAAATATAAACAGAAACAAGCTGATGATGTACCGTTTCCTGCAATTTCCAGTATACTTTTCAGTTCATCACATAAGACCACCAAAGATAGTTCAGAGAAAATACAAGCTTTATATTCAGTACAGTGTGTCTGATTGTAGGATGAAGAGCTGCTGGATTCAGTGGAGCAGGAAGTAGGAGAGCAGAGAACAGCAGAGGAACAGGAAGCTCTGGGAGACACTCTGAGCACCATTACACAGGTTCCCATCACAACATGAGATTCTCGCAACACCAGGAACTGATGCTGTGGCATCACACATGGATTTAGAGGCACAGCCTTTTCCCACCACTGACTGGCCTCCAGAAGTCTCTGATGAGAAGAAAGAGAACAAAGGTTGATTCAGTATAAGCTTGACTTTGGTATATGATCGGTGTTATATGTATAAACCTAAGTGAGTTTAAAAGATAATGGGCCCCATCATACACCCAGTGCAATGCGGCGCCAGGCACGACAAGAGTGTTTTTTGCTAGTTATTATTTTCTTGTCCTGCACCACGTTGTTTAAATAGCAAATGAATTTGCGCCCATTTGTGTGCCCATAGGCGTGCTTGTCTGAAAACGAGGTGTGTTTAGGCACATTGTTGGCATGTTACTATTTTGAGACAACTGAAAACAACTGCGCTATTGACCAACTGAAACCTGGTCTAAAGTTAATGGCACAATATTTTTTATTTATTTAAAAAGCACGTTAGTAATACGCGCCTATATGCGGGTGCACAAGGCGTGTACACTCTGCTTATTACACAAACAGAAAGTGTAGCAGCACGCGCACTTTAACCTCGCACATGAGCAGATCCGTTTCCTCACTAGAGAAGCATTCAGTTTCTGCTTGCAAATTCCACCATGTAAATAGCGAATCCAACATGGCGCGAGCGCAACTGGCTTTTAAAGGGAATGGGAGATGACACTCTGATTGGTTTATTGCACGTTATGCCCAAAACACACCCATTACTTATTAAGAGAATAGAGACAACCCTTTTAGACCATGTGCCGGGTGCACCGACCATTTTTCCTGTCGTTAAACTAGCAAAAGTGGATTCAGACACGCCCTAAGTGCACTTGCGCCGTGCGCTTTAGACCATGAGCTTAGATTAAAATAGGGCCTAATGACTTTAATCTTCTTCCTTTTTCAGTTTCTCACCTGTTGCTTTAATACAGTGGTCTTCGTTACCTGAACAGCTCACTGTTTTTGAGCAGCTCTTCTCATCGCAATAGTAACATTTCTTTCCATTGGGGTTGGGATCTACAGAGGGAAAACAAGTATTTTATTTTATTTTCTGTACAAAATATCTAATAAAACTCCTTTAGAGGCTCGTTTCAATCAGTTCATGACAGACAAGATGCACCTTGTTTTATTTTCTGATTGAATGTTATTTGGAAATAAAATGAGTGTTGACTTTAAAGAAGATCAAAGGTAATTTGCACATGATCATTGAAGGACAATACCTGGAGCATCTTGGAGGTTACACTGGTCTGAGTTACAGCAGGAAATAGTCACCTTTATAATGCCGAAGTTCATGGACCCACTTAGACAGGCAGGAACACAATCTTTAATTTTCACTTTTACACTATTGTCACCTAAAACATGAATAATACAGGAAATACCAGTTCCCATTCAGTCGGTCACGTTCGACGTACGTCGGACAGACCGACGAATAGGAATCTCGCCAGAGAGGCCAATCTACTTCGAGTGTAACTAAACGAGCCAATGCACATTGGCATGCAATCATCTGCATCAGCTGCTCGCCTCGCAGCGCGGGTATATAATGAGCAGCAGGTGCGTTGCATCTTCAGCTTTTCGCTTCGGAGCCGAACTACTGAGCAAACACGGTGGTTTCTACGAGCGAGTGTTTGAAGAACGGACTTCAACGAGCCAGCTCTCTCTCTGACTGCTCTTCTCGTCCGGTGCAGGAGGAACAGCACAGCAGCGGGGCCGATTTTTTCTTCTTTGCTTTCGTTTTTGCCTTTTTTATTTGAGCAAAAAAAAAAAAGCTGTGTATCAGCGTGAAGGCCGTTTTCACGGCTGGTGACGGTGCGCTTTAAGAGCGCTAAAAGGCTGTTCTTACAGCTGGTAAGAGCAGCGTCTGCAAAGAGAGTGCACACGACAGGCTGCACATTCCCTGTCTGTGCTGCAGCGGCTTTCCCCTGCGTGCTTCGGCACTGAGAGAGTTAGTCCCTGAAAGAGCTTACACGAGTAGTTCGCGTCTTTTTAAAGATGTCGTTCTACTTGTGTGCTGCTGGATGCGGTCGTTGCCTGGCGCCTCGGGATGGTCACCAACGCTGTATCGTGTGCTTGGGCTTAAGGCACGCTGAGGCGGCGTTTGTGGACGAGTCATGTACCCATTGTGGGAAGATGACCGTCTCGGAGTTGCGGTCTAGACTCCAGTTCCTGCAAAGGGGCGGAGTCCCAGTGCCGCTGCCTCGTTCCAATCCTCCTCAGAGGGTTGCTGCGGGCGGCGGCACTGGTGACCTGAGGATCACGGTGAGCGCGTTTCCTTCGGGGAACCAACCCCCTAGGAACCCTCATCCCTCCTGCACTCCGCAGCCAGTAGAGCTGCCGGGGAGCGCGGTGGACCACCCCAGAGGTGTGTACCATCCGTATCCTTCGGAGCTCCCCAGGACGACCGGATGTCGATCGCTGCATCGGAGGGTGAGCCTGACGCTTCTGGGGATGACGATTCGGCGCAGCTGCCTCCCTCGGGAGTGACAACTGTGCCCGATTCAGACCCGGAAATGATGGCTATGCTTTCCCGGGCCGCCAACAGGGTCGGGCTCGTGTGGAATCCTCCACCGTGTCCCGAACCCTCGAGGTTGGACGATTGGTATCTCGGGGTGGCAAGGGCTGGTTCTCAGCCCCCCACCCCAGTGCCTTTCTTCCCGGAGGTGCATGAAGAGCTCACTGGCACGTGGACGGCACCTTTTACTGCCCGAAACCGTGTCGGTGGGTCCTCCTCCCTCACCACCCTTGACGGCGGGGCAGCAAAGGGTTATACGCGCATACCCCCTGTGGAACGGGCCGTTGCTATGCAACTGTGCCCTAACTCCACCTGGCGGGGGGAGCCGTCTCTCCCTTCCCGGGCCTGTAAGCACTCGTCGGATCTTACCGGCAAGGCTTACCAGGCCTGTGGGGAAGCTGCCTCTGCCCTACACGCTATGGCGTTGTTGCAGGTCCATCAGGCCAAGGCACTGAGGGATCTGCACGAGGGTGGTCATGACCCACAAGTTCTTCAGGAACTTCGTGCCGCGACGGACCTCGCGCTTCGTGCGACGAAGGTTACGGCGCGGTCAGTGGGTCGTGCGATGTCCACACTTGTGGTCCAGGAGTGCCATCTCTGGCTGTGTCTCGCGGACATGAGGGATACCGACAAGGTCAGGTTTCTTAATTCCCCCGTGTCCCAGACCGGCCTGTTCGGCGACGCGGTCGAGAACTTTGCCCAACAGTTCTCGACTGTACAAAAGCAGTCTGAGGCCATCAGTCACATCCTGCCGAGGCGGTCAGCTGCTGCTCCACCACCGCCCGCAGCACCTCAGACTGCCCGTCGCCGAGGGCGCCCCCTGCGGCCGCCCCCGCTCCTGCGCCCCAGCAGCAGCAGCCTCCAGCTAAGCGGCGCCGTGGAGCCGGTCACGGTCGGGGCGCCCAGCCCGTCCCGCCACCCCCAAGAAGAAGGGTGGCAAGGCCAAGTCCAAGCGGCCCTAGGACAGGCGACCCGGAGATGGAGGGGACTGCTCTACAGGAGGTGGTGACCGCACCGCTCCTTCCCCCGGAGGAGGGCCGGGTGGAGAATCTTTTGTTTCCTTCTGTTTTTGTTCCGCCGCTGGCCCAGCAGCCAGCGGTACCCAAATTCTCAATAAAAGAGCAGTTTCCTCTATCTCCGGGTCCGAAGAGGGCTCGGAGAGCAGTGGGAGGGCAAGAACCTCACCACTCTCATCCCCCTCTTCTGTCGCCAGCGGACAGCAGCGAGCAGCAGGCAGTCAAAGCCTCGACTGCTCCCTCTGTCCACCCGTGGAAGCAGGTAAGTGTTGCACAGCACACTGTGACGCCGCTTCGGGCCGCCTCGCAGAGAGAGCCTCCCGGGCCGCGTCCCTGCGTTCCACCTCGCTGCCCCGCTGCGGGTTACGACCGATCCTGGATCTGCGGGTCTTGAATCGGAGCCTTCACAAGCTACCGTTCAAGATGCTCACGCAGAAACGCATTTTCGAATGCATCTGCCCCCGGGATTGGTTTGCAGCGATCGACCTGAAGGACGCGTACTTTCATGTCTCGATCCTTCCGCGGCACAGGCCTTTCCTGCGGTTCGCGTTCGAAGGTCAGGCATATCAGTACAGAGTCCTACCCTTCGGGCTGGCCCTGTCTCCCCGCGTCTTCACCAAAGTCGTGGAGGGAGCCCTTGTTCCCATGAGAGAACAGGGTGTTCGCATCCTCAACTATCTCGACGACTGGCTCATTCTAGCACAGTCCCGGGATCAGTTGTGCGAACACAGGGATTTGGTGCTCAGACACCTCAGCCAGTTGGGGCTTCAGGTCAACTGGGAAAAGAGCAAACTCGCCCCGGTGCAGAGGATCTCTTTTCTCGGTATGGAGTTGGATTCGGTCGAGCAGATAGCACGCCTCACAGAGGAACGTGCTCGGTCGGTGTTGAACTGCCTGAATACATTCAATGGCAGGACAGCGGTCCCACTGAAGTTCTTTCAGAGGCTCCTGGGGCATATGGCGGCTGCTGCGGCTGTAACACCGCTCGGTCTGCTTCATATGAGACCGCTTCAGCACTGGCTTCACGGCCGAGTCCCGAGATGGGCGTGGCAACGCGGCACGTTCCGGGTGCCAATCACTCAGGAGTGCCGCCGAACCTTCAGTCCGTGGTCGGACCCCTTGTTTCTCCGGGCAGGAGTGCCCCTAGAACAGGTGTCCCGGCATGCTGTGGTGTTCACAGATGCTTCTGCCACCGGCTGGGGTGCCACGTACAACGGGCATGCAGTGTCAGGGGTTTGGACGGGACCCCATCTGCATTGGCACATCAACTGCCTCGAGTTGCTGGTAGTACGTCTTGCTCTGAGCCGCCTCAAAGGCCTGCTACGGGGCAAGCATGTACTGGTCCGTACGGACAACACTGCGACCGTTGCGTACATCAACCATCAAGGTGGTCTACGCTCCCGTCGCATGTCGCAACTCGCCCGCCATCTCCTCCTGTGGAGTCGGAAGCATCTGAGGTCGCTTCGCGCCATTCATGTTCCCGGTGTGCTCAACCGTGTGGCCGACGAGCTATCACGAGCTGCGCTGCCAGGAGAGTGGCGACTCCACCCCCAGGTGGTTCAGCTGATCTGGAGAGAGTTCGGAGAGGCTCAGGTAGACCTGTTTACCTCACCAGAAACCTCCCACTGCCAGTTGTTTTACTCTCTGACCGGGGGAACACTCGGGACAGACGCACTGGCACACAGCTGGCCCCGGGGCCTGCGCAAATATGCGTTTCCCCCAGTGAGCCTACTTGCACAGACCCTGTGCAAAGTCAGGGAGGACGAGGAGCAGGTCTTGTTAGTTGCGCCCTACTGGCCCAACCGGACCTGGTTCCCAGAACTCTCACTCCTCGCGACAGCCCCTCCCTGGCCCATTCCTCTGAGGAAGGACCTTCTTTCTCAGAGACGGGGCACTCTTTGGCACCCACGTCCAGACCTCTGGAAACTCCATGTCTGGTCCCTGGACGGGACGCGGAGGTTCTAGGTGACTTACCCCCGAGGTACTTAACACCATCACTTCGGCTCGTGCACTGTCTACGAGACGTGCTTATGCCTCGAAGTGGAACCTGTTCGCCGAGTGGTGCTCTTCTCGCCGAGAAGACCCCCGAAGATGCTCGATCGGTGTCGTGCTTTCCTTCTTGCAGCAAGGGTTGGAGCGTAGGCTGTCCCCCTCCACCCTCAAAGTCCATTCTGCTGCTATCTCCGCTTACCACGACCACATAGATGGCAAATCTGTTGGTCAGCACGACCTGGTCGTCAGGTTCCTTAGGGGGGCGAGACGGTTAAATCCTCCTCGTCCCCCCTCCATACCCTCTTGGGACCTCGCTCTGGTGCTAAGAGCACTCCAGATTGCTCCCTTTGAGCCTTTGCAGTCGGCAGATTTAAAGATTCTGTCTATGAAGACTTTGCTGCTGGTTGCATTGGCCTCTATCAAGAGGGTAGGGGACCTGCAGTCATTTTCGGTCAACGAATCGTGCCTAGAGTTCAGGCCGGGTGACAGCCACGTGGTACTGAGACCCCGGCCTGGCTATGTGCCCAAGGTTCCTACCACTCCCTTCAGGGACCAGGTGGTGAGCCTGCAAGCGCTGCCCTCGGAGGAGGCAGACCCAGCCCTGGCTTTGCTCTGTCCAGTCCGCGCCTTGCGACTGTACATAGACAGAACTCGAAGCTTCAGGACCTCAGACCAGCTCTTTGTCTGTTACGGAGGCCAGCAGAAGGGAAAGGCTGTCTCCAAGCAGAGGATGGCCCACTGGATAGTGGATGCCATCGCCCTGGCTTACCAAGCTCAGGGCGTGCCCTGCCCGCTCAGGTTGCATGCTCACTCCACGAGAGGTGTAGCATCTTCCTGGGCGCTGGCTCGTGGCGCCTCGCTAACAGACATTTGTAGAGCTGCGGGCTGGGCGACACCTAACACGTTCGCTAGATACTATAGCCTTCGTGTCGAGCCGGTCTCCTCCCGTGTTCTCGCCTCAGGTCAGAGGCATGGAGAGGCCCCGGCTTAGTGTCGGCTTGCTGCGCTGCGTGCGCTTCTTTGCTCCAGAGAGTCCCTACGGGCAGACCCTGTTGAGTCCTCCGGTTACCCTTCGGCAGCCGACGTGGCGGAGCGTTCGGCGCCAGGCCTATACTCCGTTGAATCCTTGAGAACCGGATTTAGGCTGGGTTCCATATGTGTGACCCTACGGGGATCCCATATGGCTTCTCCACGGTTGCTCCTAAACGAAGCCCGTGTCTTTCCCTCTGGGAGAACCCATCTCTACCGAGTTGGAGTCACCCCAGTTCTTCCATATGTAGCACAGCCCTACAGGGTTAGTCCATATGTACTTCTCCACATAACTCCTTCGGGGAAGGATGTGGCTTCCGCAGCGTTCCTTTCAACGAAAGGTTACGCTTTCCCAGCGTTATCCAATAGTCTCACTGAATGGGTTTGGGAACAACAGTGATCGACCCTCTCTGTGTGTTAGCCCTGTCCCACCGTCCGCAGGCAAGGGGGTTCAGGTGGCTTACAACAGAGCGCTGGAGGAGGGCAGCTCCTGTGGCGCTTTGGTAGGGATTCCTATTCGTCGGTCTGTCCGACGTACGTCGAACGTGACCGACTGAATGGGAACGTCTCGGTTACAAAGGTAACCCTCGTTCCCTGAAGGAGGGAACGGAGACGTACGTCCCGTCGCCACAGTTGTTGTCCTGCTGTGCTGCCGCCTGCTTGGTTCGGCTCCTCAGCGAAAACCTGAAGATGCAACGCACCTGCTGCTCATTATATACCCGCGCTGCGAGGCGAGCAGCTGATGCAGATGATTGCATGCCAATGTGCATTGGCTCGTTTAGTTACACTCAAAGTAGATTGGCCTCTCTGGCGAGATTCCTATTCGTCGGTCTGTCCGACGTACGTCTCCGTTCCCTCCTTCAGGGAACGAGGGTTACCTTTGTAACCGAGACGTTCAGCTGCACAATATTTTGATGGAAAATGTATTTATAAATATTAATTTATAAAATTTTGCATTTTTCTCATTTTAAACAATTTTTTAAATATAAAATCATAACAATCTGAGGGAAAACAAATTTAAATATCAGACATAAATGAACAATATTCTGTGATTGAAATTGTAAATTTTGCCAGAAAAACTAGAAGCTGTTCTGGCAATAATAGCAGCATCTCCAATCAGTCAAAACAGTCAATTTCAATCATATTGGATTTACCAACTTGTGCCACTCCTGTTGAACTCAAGCACTGAGAAGATCCACTAGAACATGTTTTTCCCTTCTGATCTGCACAAGAACCTGTCAGACTCATGCACACATAACATCTGAGAGAGAGTGTCCTTTAGTAATAAAACAGAGAAAAAGGCATCAGTGATCTGTTATTATTCTCAGTAACATCACAAACATTATTTGTCTTTGTACCTGCAGTGAAAAGAATGAAGAGAAGAAAAACTGAGATTTGCAGATCCATCTTTGAACAGGAGGTGAATGAAATAACGTGTCTGTTTCTTTATATCTTATTAAAAGGGGAGGGTCTTTATGAGAAAATTAAAGTTTAACAGAAGTAGACATTTATTGAAACAGAACCTTCAGCTTAGTTTACTTGCCAGTTAATGATAAATGAAGGTTTAATAAGGAAACTATAAAGAATGAATACTGTACATCATCTTAAACCAACGTTCTAAAAGTGATAGTTGTCCAAAAAATATTTTATTCACCCTCATGTCATTCAAAACCAGTATGAAATTCTTTCTTCTTTTAAACACAAAAGAAGGTTTTTTGAAAAATGTGTCTGTGTTTTTGTGTACAGGTTTTGGTATATTTGTGAGGACCAAATGTGTTAAAAAAAAGACTTATAAATCGACCAAAACATGTTTTTATTTATTTATTTTATTTTATTTAAGTCTAGTGTTTTGCACATTTCTGTGAAGTTCATGTTTAGTGGTAGGGCTTGGGTTATAGGCCATAGAAAATATAATTAATTAACCTGAAAAAAAATCAATAGACAAACTGACATAAAGGAAGTGTTGTGATGGTTCCTTTTTTATTGCTACTTGTTTTGCATGTGAGAAAAGTCCTTTTCACAGTTGAATGTTTTCAGCTCTATATTCCCACATAGAAGGCGTCATTCTTGTGACCTTGCGCAATGTTCCCTAAACTTTTCTAAAGGTGACAAAAATTCTGAACCTTTACAGAACATTAGGGACATTCCTAAAACGTCCTCTTTTGGTAATGAAAGTGCTGCAGTTCAAGGTTCCTTATATGACTTTAGGGGGACGTTCCATTTTGGTTATTTCATGGTCACATAAGAGTGTTACAAAGAGGATATTTGGGATGTTAAAAGAACGTTGCCACATGGTCCTCTGTTGGTCATTTAATAACGTTCCCAAAATGACTTTAGGGGGACGTTCTATTTTGGTTATTTTATGGTCAAGTGAGAACGTTACAAAGAGGACATTTGGGAAGTTAACAGAACGTCCTACAGTAATAGTCCCCTAAACATTCCAAGAACGTCCTGAATGTTCCCTGAAGGTCCGCCAAATAATGTCCCCCAACCCTTAAAAGAACTCCACATTGTGACCGTCTCGTTACATACTGGGAACGTTACTAGACAATGTCCTTAACACCAGTGGGGACGTTTTGAGAACATTCTGGGAAAGTAACATTTCTAGCGGGGAATGTTAGTCAGTCATACACAGTAGAGCCAATTGAAAAACTGTTTTATGTATTCATTTTAGAAGAGAAAGCTTCCAAATTCAAGAGAACATTCAGTAAGCTACGGAATGTTATGCAAAAAAATTTGTTCATGCAATCATGATGTCTAGACTAGATTACTGTAATGCATTACTAGCTGCTTCACAAACAAGCTACAATTAGTACAAAATGCAGCTGCTAGAGTTCTTACTAGGTCATTAAAATATGATCACAACACCTCTACACTGGTTATTAAGTTCTGTATCGATTATAAAGTATTGCTACTGATTAAGGCTCTAAATGGTTTAGCTCCTGTGTACTTAACCGATCTTCTATTGCCCTACAATCCTTCACGCTCTTTAAGATCACAAAACTCTGGACTTCTGGTACAGTGCCAGTTTTCTGGAATAGTACAGTACAGTGTGTCTGATTGTAGGATGAAGAGCTGCTGGATTCAGTGCAGCAGGAAGTAGGAGAGCAGAGAACAGCAGAGGAACAGGAAGCTCTGAGAGACACTCTGAGCACCGTTACACAGGCTCCCCTCACAACATGAGACGCTCTCAATGTTACCAACTGATGCAGAGTCACAATAGGCTTTAGGGATACAGCCTTTTGCAACTAAATGGTCTTTAGAAGTCCCTGATGAAAAGAAAGAAAACAAAGGTTGATTCTTTCTAAGCTGGACATTGGTATATGTGATCTGTATCAAATGCTCAAAAATAAGCCACCAATGATAAAGAGAGAAAAATAATGACTTTAATCATCTTTATTTTCCAGATTCTCACCTGTTGCTGTAAAGCAGCGGACTTCAATCCCTAAACAGTCAATGTATGAGCATCTCTGCCCATCACAATAGTGACATATGCACCGATTTTGGGGACGTTGGGGAAATTGGGGAAGTTAGGGATGTTGGGGAAATTGGGGACATTGACGACATTAGAACTGGAATCTCCAGAAAGCTCTGTACAAAATAAAACATGAAACAACACTACTTAAGCCACTCGATTCAATCATTTCAACATTTTCTTCCCTGACTGAATGTCCTATGGATGTAAAATGAGTGTTTATTTTATAGAAGATAGTTCTTTGCATTTGGTCTGTAAAGTACAATATCTGCATCTTTGGCATTACAAAGGTCTGTGTTACAGCAGAAAACAGAGATGCCTGAAGTTTTGATGGTATATAGACATGAATTTGATGGAACACAACTTTTAATCTTCTGTTCAGTAGTATTGTCTCCTAAAAAAACATGAATGATACAAGATTGATGACTGCACAATGTGAATTTATTTAAAAAGAGCTGGTCTTTCTAATCACAGTGTTAAAACATAAGAAAAGACAAAATTTGCCACATCAAATTATCACTTAAGGCTGAAAGACCACTTGTGAAAATGCTTGAAATTGATTAAATTGAATACATTTTAAACATTTTTCATTACACATTATTTTATTTACATAAAATCTGAGAGAAAAAGTATCAGAAATCTGTATAGAAAATTCTATGCTTGCAGTCATAAAATCTCATTAATTTTAATATATTCTATATATATGCTGGACTTACCAGTTGTTGATACTGTTTAACTCATGCACTTGGAAGATCCACTGTTCAAGAGGAGCGTGTCATGTCTTGCTGTCTGGAATTAAAAGAAAACTCATGGGAAAGTTTTTTATGCCAACTTTTATACTTATTGTGCATTTTTTAAATTTTTTATTTGTATCAAATATCATTCTGATGACTTTTTTCCTCAACATGATGATTTTGAGGGAAATGAGCCATGATTTGGCATTATTTTAATTATTTAAACAAATATATTTTTAAACACAGAGATCTATATACAACAGAAACAGGAAGTAGCATTAAATTGGCTTGATTGAGAATCTTCTGGAAAATTCAAGGCAGGAGTGACAACGTTTCCCAGCATTCTATGTTTTAATGTTTTTGTGTTCTGTTTTCACATGTTCTTATATATCACAGTTTATCACATTATTTATAGTTCCAAAAATCTTCCACATTGTTAGCGGTTTCTCTTTAGTCTGATTCTGTTTTATTGGCTCCTTGAAACTTTGCTTATATCCAAAAATATTAATGATAACCTTATTACTATTATTATTGATTACCTACAGCCAGGGGCGTAGCAACCGGGGGGGACAGGGGGGACACGTCCCCCACACTTTTAGAAACAGGTGATTCTGACCCCTGCTATTTTTTATTTTTTTGGATCCATGCGTGAATATTTCCGGCACCGGCAGTGTTCTCTGATTTGTTACTTAGATTTGAGTGAACTAACATTCAGCCAATCACAGAGCGAATCATCTCTTGGGCGCGTCTGCTATGAGCTTCAAATCTGTTGTTGCTGTTGTGAGTTTGCGTTCGTTCATTCACTTTGCTATTAGGCCGTCTGGGATAAAATGCACTCCAGAAAAAAGCAAAGGACGATTACATCCTTTTTTCAAACACACACTGTAAGTATGTTACAGTATGTCGCGATGACACGAATCACACGATAAAGTTTTCATGTTATGATTTAAACTACTGTAACGTCAAAAGACAACAGAACCCGTATGGACCTCGTCACGTCACACCGGATTCAGTGTGTTAAATGCTCTCCTACTTGTCGCTTTGTATAAAAGCGTCTGCTAAATGAGACGTAACAAATTATTGGTTTCTGCTGTCTTTTGTTGCCTACGTGCTGCTCGCGGAGTAGAATTATCCTTTCACAATAAATCAAATTTGTTTTGCACCGAATATCTTAAAATACTTTATCAAATTTAAAATATATTTTTTTTTTATACTTTATGTAAATATTCTACTTTATATCCTAACTGGTCTGTAGGAAAGGCAGGCTGTGACGTCACTGACAGAGGGAGGGGACAGTTGCTCAACCTCTCCAGAATGTGTACAGGTGAGATTTGTATAAAAAAAGCAGATTGACTATTTTAAGGCAGTGTTTTCTTAATTGGAACTGCTTGCCAATATTTCAAGGAATTACACATCAATTTAATTCCTTAAAACAAAAGATCAACCATCAATCACCTTTATTTATATAGTGCTTTTAATAATACAGATTGTGTCAAAGCACTGAACAGTATCAAATAGGAGAATAGAGTAATTTATAATGACAAGATTAAACACTGAATTTCAAGTTTAAGGCATTTTATTATTGAATGCAGAGACGTCATTGTCTAGGTCAGCTCAGTTTAAATAGGATCTGTGTAATCAAATCAACGATAATCGCTAGAAAAAAAAGATAACATTTTCTATTTTATGTTCAAACTGTTAAATAAAATTAGTTTTATGTATAAAGGCTGTGTGTTCCAATAGTGTTAACTACTGTATTGTAGGCTATTTATGGGTTGCTAAATATACATCTAATGAAAAACTTGTCAAGTTGTTTAACTATGGAACTGGTAAATGAGTCAATAAATGAGTGATCCCTGCCCCCTATATGCTGTTTATATCTGTTGTTTTTGTTTGTGAGGAAGTGCCAGTCATGTGTGAGGAAGGGAGGGAAAAAGAGGAAGAGAGAGAGGGAGATGAGGGAAAAAGTGAGGATGCTTGTGAGAACCGAAGAGAAGAGAGAACTGATTTGATGAACAGGGAAGAATCTGCAGACTCTGATCAACATTTCTCGGCAACAAAACCAAACCACCCCGATCCCAAATGTATCATAAAGCAGACACTGTCAGACCGTACCCTTTCATTTCAGACACAGTGGTACAGCAAATTTAAATGGCTCCATTTCGATCCAAATGTTGAAGGTGTTTTGTGTTTTTATTGTAGTAAAGCTTTTAAAACACAAGTATCTTCCCTTGCGAAAAATACAGAACCAGCATTTGTTTCATCTGGTTTCAAGAATTGGAAGAAAGCTCTTGAAAGATTCGGTTCACATGAAAAATCAGATTGTCACAAGACAGCAGTAACAACATATGTATATGAAGACAGATCAGTTAAGGCACAGCTGTGTAGTGTTCAGGCATCACAACAAGAGGAAGCGAGAGCAAATCTGTTAAAAAATCATTGGTGCTGTGCAGCTGTTGGCAAGGCAGGGCTTGGCCCTAAGAGGGCATGATGATAGTGAGGGAAATCTTCATCAGGTGCTGAAATACAAGGCAGAAGAAGATCTATGTCTCAGTAAGTGGTTGTCAGGTAGAAAGGACTACACTTCTGCTCAAATTCAGAATGAGCTCCTTAGTTTGTTGAGCAGTTCTATCATCAGCGATATCGCAGACAATATAAGATCACTCCCTCAGTTGCAGTTTTCTGTAATGATGGACGGAACGCAAGATGTTTCAGGCAAAGAGCAAGAAGCAATTTGTCTCCGATATGTAGATAATGATTTGATGATTCATGAAGAGTTTATTGGCCTTTATGAGGTATCTGTGGGTACAGGAGAGAATCTTGCAAAGGTGGTGAAAGATGTGTTGGTTCGTTTAAATTTGCCCATTTCTGGATTACGAGGGCAGGCATATGATGGTGCAGCAAATATGGCTGGCAGGTATTCTGGAGCACAGGCCATCATTAAAAAGGAATAACCTCTTGCCCCATACATCCACTGTGGTGCCCACTGTGTAAATCTCATTACACAGCATGCTTGTACTGCCTCACGTGTTATCCACAGTGCTTTACAGTGGGTTCATGAGTTAGGTATTTTGTTTGGACAGTCAGGTAAATTTAAATCTTTGTTCAAGGAAGTTGCAAAATCTGTTCAAGGGTCCTTTCAAACTATAAGGCCCCTTTGTCCCACAAGATGGACAGTTCGCTCCAGTGCTATCCATGCTGTACTGAATCAGTATGAGTCTGTAATGCTTGCTCTCAGTGAAATGGCAGCTGGCAGCACAGACACGGCTAACAGGGCAAATGGGCTACATGACAGATTCCAGCAGGGTAATGTAGTTCTTGGTCTTCTGCTTGCCTTAGAGGCTATAGAAGAATTGGAGAATCTCAACACATCTCTCCAAAGTCGAACACAGACCATCAATGGTATGCTTTCTGCTGTTGCCTATGTGAAGGATGCTGTTGCAAATAAAAGAAATTCAGAGAGGTTTCAAATTGTCTACACCAAAGCATCAGAAATGTGCCAAATCCTTGATCTCTCTCCAATTGCACTGCCCCGTACTCGTAATCCTCCTAAACGTCTAACTGGTCAGGCTTGTGCACATGTGCATTCATCTCCATCTGAATATTACAAAATGGAGTTTTACAAAGTGCTTGATGTTGTGGATATGCAGTTCAGAGAACGTTTTGAGCAGGAAGGGTTGCTGATGCTAAGGAATCTGGAAAACATCCTCTTAACATGGGTGGTCGATAATGTGGTACAAATGTACCCAGAACTGGACAAAATATCCCTTAACACACAACTGGCAATGTTCAGATCAAAGCATAATATGCAGTCCAGCAGTGAAGCAGCTAGCATCCTTCAGGGGATGTGTCCAGAAGTCCGAAGTCTTTTTGATCAGGTGGAAACACTTGTCCGACTGCTTCTTGTCACTCCTGTGTCCTCAGCAGAAGCTGAGAGAAGTTTCAGTGGTCTCAGAAGGCTAAAAACATGGCTTCGTAGTACCATGACACAAACAAGGCTGAATAGTGTTGCTGTGTGTCATTTACATAAGGAAAAACTTGATCAATTAGAGAGAAAAAAAATTGCTCAACAATTTGTGGCCTGCAAGGAAAGCCGAATAATTCAGTTTGGAAGTTTTGATTAAAAATCTCACTTCGATCTTGAAAATATTAAAAACTTGTAAATACATTGATTTAGGTTTTATTGATATATTTTCATAAAATGTATGTTGTATAAAATTACTGTAGATGTAATCTGTATACTCATTTAACACTTGTTTTTGTCCAACTATTAAGAAGTAAGAAAAGTTATTGTTCAAATGTAGTGTAACTGAAATATTTTAAATATCATAAAATATCTTTATCTAAATAAAGTATAGATGGTCTCACATTGGTCTCAAAGTCCTGCAGTATTTTTAAATTTTGAGGATGATTTCACAAAAATAGGTTCCTGTAAGCTATCACGGCATGTTCCCAAAATTCCCACTAGGGTGCTGTAAAATGCCAATTGGTATTCTATTTAGAATTTATTATTATGAACATCAGCTTTGGGTCACATCACCATACAGCTGCCCCCCCACACTTTTAAAATGGCTGCTACGCCCCTGCCTACAGCTTATTATCCAAACTGATACATAAACACAAGGATTAAAACATTAGACTGACAGTTATTCCTCAACTGGCTGTTTGATGCGGTCAAAGGTATGAAACCTCCTTCTCATTATCGGATTTGGCAATCCCAGTAAAATCAATTCATAATGTTACATCATACAGACTTTTGAGGAAGAACTTGACTGACTGACCAAACCCAGATCTGAACCTCAGTGATGTCAGTTCTATAACATCTATGGGAAAACCTTAAAAGAGCGGAAGCTGTTATAACAACAAAGATCAACTCCCTATTAACACTCATGGTTTAGAGCATTTAAAGTCAACATGAAATCAAAATGAACAATTCTTATTTTTTTAATGGAATACTGCTGTATATATATATATATATATATTTTTATAATTGATTTATCCCTGCATGTCATTATTATTATTATTATTGTTATTAATTTATTTTTATTATTTATTTATTTATTTTATTTTATTTTTAAAAAATCATGTTCCCCTGTAATCTTTAATTAAAATATCTTCCCCTCCTGGCATGTTTACTGACGTGGGGGCGGGGCAACCTGTCACTCACAAGAGATCCACCAGTAGCAAACCACAACCAACCAATTAATCCAGTAGCCCCTCTCTGCAGAACATCCAGGGGGCAAGGTTGGATCCAGATCCAACTCCTCCCTCTTTAATATCTCTAAACCTACCCGTCTCCGTCCCCTGGATATCGGCTACTGAATTAATTCCCCATGGACAAAATCACTTCCTATCCTACATTTGTTCTTGTTTCAGAAGCTGTTTCACTAGGATATACATCACTCAGGGCCGGCCCATGGCGTAGGCGGCTGCTTAGGTTCCAGAATGACTGGGGGGCGCTGCACGAGAGGAATGAGACAAAGTGCACGAAAAAGACAATATGGACCAGCAGCGCCCTCTTGTGGCCATGAGTGGCGCTCAGATTTTAATTATTATATATTTTTATAAGAAAAACTCCTATCTCCTATCCTATCTATCTACATACATCAAGATATTTTGGAGTAATATTGAAATATAACCTCTCAGTCAACAGTGAATAAATCATTTTTTTAATCACTTTTGGGATTTCATAACCTTCATAAGGCATTGATGTTCTCCACAGTATTCCTACGTTTCATGGTATTTTGTATGAAATGTGGGCAAAACTTAAGGTAGATATTAATAATCAGTGGATTATCAATATTGATTTATGCAAATAATAATAAGCCTATGCTTTTTCAAAACCAACACACAATTCTGTTTAAATGTAATATATTGGGTAAAACAGAGTAAATGGAGTCCACAAGTAAAACATTTGCAAACAATGTTGAGCAAAGTAAAAGAACTGAGCAGACAATAGAAAACTGTTTAGACCACCTTGTGACTGTTCAAACCCACTGAGGTTAAATCTGAGAGGGTAAACAGGAAACACTGATCCTGAAGTACTGACATACAGATCTAGATTCACAGAAACACAGCCATTTCATCTAATTGCATTTTTAAAATAGTTGCTGTAATGATTAATCATATACAGATTTTGGATTCATGCTATGCATTACCTGCTCGACAGCAGGTTTTTTATATATATCGCAGTTTTTGTTAATTGAAATAGAGATGAAATAAAATATAAATATTGGATGAAAAACTAAACAAATACTAGAAACATTACTAAACTAACTAAATCAAGATTAAGTTGAAGCACTAAAATTACTAACTGGAAATAATATCCTCATTTCCAGTTTGTTGTGTTGTCCAAAGAACTATTTTTGTGCTCAGTCAGTGAGAACCGTCGTGACCGTCTCTGAATGTTCTGGGAACGTTACTAGGTGACAGGTTACCCCATTAGGAATTTTACGTTCCCAGAACATTCTCAAAACGTCCCCACTGGTGTTAAGGACGTAGTAACGTTCCCAGAACGTTCAGAGACGGTCACGATGTGGAGATCTTTTAAGGGTTGGGGGACGTTATTTGGTGGACCTTCAGGGAACATTCAGGACATTCTGGGAATGTTTAGGGGACTATTACTATAGGACGTTCTGTTAACTTCCCAAATGTCCTCTTTGTAATGTTCTCATGTGACCATAAAATAACCAAAATAGAACGTCCCCCTAAACGCATATCGGGAACCTTATTAAATGACCAACAGAGAACCATGTGGGAACGTTAATGTCCCAAATGTCCTCTTTGTAACGGTCTTATGTGACCATAAAATTAACCAAATTGGAACGTCCCCCTAAAGTCATATAAGGCAGTGGTTCTCAAACCTGTCCTGGGGACCCCCCACCACTGCATGTTTTGTATGTCTCCCTCATCAGACACTCCTAATTCAACTCTTAGTCTCTACTAATGAGCTGATGACTTGAATCAGGTGTGTTTGATGAGGGAGACATGCAAAATGTGCAGTGGTGGGGGGTCCCCAGGACAGGTTTGAGAACCACTGATATAAGCAGAGGTGGAAAGTCCAGGGGTCAGAAAGTAAAAGTCCTGCCATATTTTTATTCCACCCACTGAAGCGCTTTTAAAGTTAATGAGATAATTAAGTGTTTAATTGAGTGATGATTGACCATTATTGAAGACACCTGATGATAACAAGCAGAATCACCAAAGGAGAAAATCACAATTTTTAAGTTACCATCACAGAGATCAGGGTTTGCTTTAGTTGAGCTCTTGACCCTTGACTTTTTAAGGTTAGAGTTTATTTGGGCTGTTGTAACTGAGTTATAACAGCCAGACAAGCAAAGAGAAAAGATGATCAGGTGGTGTTGGTTATGCTTTCACATAATCATTATTTGATCTGAATCACCAAACTCATTTAGAGCCCAATCTCTGAGTTAGATTTACATTATTGATACCACAGCACACCTTCAGGGGTCCAGAGGAGTCCATGCCTCGACGGGTCAGGGCTGTTTTGACAGCAAAAGCGGGATCAACACAATATTAAGAAGGTGGTCATAACGTTATGCCTGATTGGTATATGTCACAATAATGAAGAAAAGACTATAATAACTTTCATTTCATGCCGACTTTAAAACACCCTTTTTACATAAAAATACAGTTATTACATTATTAATACAATAACAGCATATCAATACTGCACAATTCTAAAAAACTGCATTGAGCTGAACACAAGTGTTATTTAGGTCCAAAATATCATCTGCTGCCACCTGCTGATAAATGATGCTAAATGCAGTTTGTCACTTTATTGAAATAACTGTTACAACATTTTTTAACGGTTCCAAAGGGGGAAAAAATGATGTTGCAAGTGCAGAATGAAATAATGTTCCAATATAATATTTCTTTTATAATAATTTTTATTTTTACTTTTATTGCAGTATATCAGATATCTTTACAGCAAATTTTTTAAGTGTTGTGGCATCACAGATTTAGAGAGACAGCCTTTTACAACCAATGACTGGCCTCTCCAAGTCTCTGATAAATAATAAGGGAAACACAGGTGATGTAGAAGCACCTAACCCTGATTGTAAGCCTAACCTTGACATCAATTGTAAACTTGTCCCTCAAATCTGTTTGGTTGATTTAAATGTTGTTCCAGGATCAACAAAGATTTAGATCCAGGAACATGTTGCACTTGTTGAAATCAGGTTCTGCCGGTTCTCGTTAATACTACACTGAGTTTGATTTTGTAAAGTCTACTATATTAATCTTCTTTTTTCGTCTTCATTATTATTTTTCATACCATCTACATCTTTGACTGTTCATGTGGCTTACCATTCTCTGCCAACACACAGTGTTAAGCTTATCACCTGTCTCATTAGCTCTGACCGGCACCTAGATGTAACATATGGTTGCTGGCAAACAGATGAAGAAGATTAAAGTATTCCAACACAAAGTTTTAATGACAATAATCCAAGAGACAGGTTTAGCAACACAAACACTTGCCATGTATACAAGACTGGACAAAGAACAACAGAAAGGCAGGAACTTAAACAGTGCAGATAACAAGGTGATTAACAATACACAGCTGATACACATGAACTCAGAATGACGGTGCCAATGGAGACTGAAGACAGACAGGAACACAACCATAGGAATACATGTGATGAACAACAATGAAAACGAAACTAAGAATGAAAATAACAAACTAACCATGACACCAGGAGGGTTTACTTGTCCATTATAATCAGAACCTAATCGGTCTAATCATACAGTATCTTGTTTGTTCTGGACATAATAATGATTTAATACCTTTTCTTTAAGAAAAAAAAAATTGCACTTTATTTTTAACTTTTTACAGCATGAAGCTTAAATACATAATACATTAATTTTCCTGTATATTTTTCAGTTTATCACCTCAGAAGTCAATCTAGTACAGAGAAAATAGAAGATATATATTCAGTACAGTGTGTCTGATTGTAGGATGAAGAGCTGCTGGATTCAGTGCAGCAGGAAGTAGGAGAGCAGAGAACAGCAGAGGAACAGGAAGCTCTGGGAGACACTCTGAGCACCGTTACACAGGCTCCCCTCACAACATGAGATGCCATCACTAACCGATGCAGTGTCACAATAGACTTTAGAAACACAGCCTTTTACAACAACTGACTGACTTTTGAAAGTCCCTGATGAAAAGAAAGAGAACAGACGTTTGAGTATTTTTATCATTTTAAACATTTTTAATTACAAATTATATTATTTACATAATCTGAGTGAAAAATTAAGTAGCAGAAATCTGTATAGAAAATTCTATGCTTGCAATTATAAATCTTATAAATACCTTTAAATCTACTCCATATATTCCCACTGCTGGACTTACCATTTGCTGGTACTGCTGTTGAACTGAAGCACGTGGAAAGTTCAGGACATGTTGTTACTGTTTGATCTGCACAAGAACCGTTCAGACTCGCGCATGCATAACATCTGAGAGACTGTCCTAAAACAGAGACAGTGAGAGAGAACATCTAATGATCTGCATTTATATGCAATAAAAAAATCAAGCAAGTCTTTGTACCTCCAGTGAATAGAATGAACAGAAGAAAAACTGAGAGTTGCAGATCCATCTTTGATCAGGAGGTGAATGAATTAATGTATTTCAGTGCCAATTTTATTTCCTAGAAAAATGGGGTGGGCCTTAATGAAGAGATAATGACAGGTTAACAGAAAGAAAGAAAAAAATAGGCATTTCAGGAAATACAGTGGTGATCAGAATTATTGGCACCCTTGGTAAATATGATCAAAGATGACAATAAAAATAATTATGCATTGTTTATCCTTTTGATCTTTAATTCATAAAGTTTGCAAAAATCTAACCTTTCATTGAAGGAAAAGAATTGAAAGTGGGGGGAAAATCACATTATGAAATGAATGTTTTTCTCCAAAACATATTGGCCACAATTATTGCCACCCTTTTGTTAAATACTTTTTGCAACCTCCTTTTGCCAAGATAACAGCTCTGAGTCGTCTTCTATAATGCCTGATGAGTTTGGAGAACACCTGAGGAGAGATCAGAGACTATTCCTTCATGCAGAATCTCAACAGATCCTTCAGATTCCAGCTCCATGTTGGTGGTGCTTCTCTTCAGTTCACTCCACTCATTTTCTTTAGGGTTCAGCTCAGGGGACTGGGATTGCCATGTCAGAAGCTTTATTTTGTGCTCAGTGACACATTTTTGTGTTGATTTTGATGTTTGTTTTGGATCATTGTCCTAATGGAAGATCCAACCACGGCTAATTATTGGATTTCTAGCAGAAACGGTCAGGTTTTGATTTTTTATCTGTTGGTATTTGATAGAATCCATGATGCCATGAATCTGAACATGATGTCCAGGACCTCCAGCAGAAAAATAGGCCCACAACATTAAAGATCCAGCAGTATATTTAACTGTGGACATGGGGCACTTTTTTATCTATGTGTGCACCAAACCCATCTGGTAGGTTTGCTGCCAAAAAGCTCTTTTTTATTTTCATCTGACCATAGAAGCTGGTCCCATTTGAAGTTCCAGTCTTGTCTGACAACTGAATATGCTGGAGATTGTTTCTGGATAAGAGCAGAGGATTTTTCTTGAAACCCCCACAAACAACTTGTGGGGATGTAGGTGCTGTCTGATATTTTTTTTAAGGCATTCTGAGACTCAAGACTCAACTAATCTCTGCAATTCTCCAACTGTGATCCTTGGAGAGTCTTTGTCCACTCAAACTCTCCTCCTCACTTCACATTAGGACGATTTAGACACACGTCCTCTTCCAGGCAGATTTGTAACATCTTTAGTTAATTGGAACTTCTTAATTATTGCCCTGATGGTGGAAATGGGGATTTTCAATGTTTTAGGTATTTTCTTACAGGCACTTTCTATTTTGTGAAGCTCAACAATCTTTTGCTGCACATCAGAACTATATTCTTTGGTTTTACTCATTGTGATGAATGATTAAGGGAATTTGGCCTTTGTGTTTCCTCATGTTTGTACTCCTGTGGAACAGGAAGTCATGGCTGGACAATTTCATGTTTATGATCACCCTGGTGTGCTAAAAAAAATGTAAATATGAATGGGAATATACCTCAGAGATATTTTACTCATAAAAAATTCTAGGGGTGCCAATAATTGTGGCCAACGTATTTTGGAGAAAAACATTTATTTCATAATGTGATTTTCCCCCACTTTCAATTCTTTTCCTTCAATGAAAGGTTAGATTTTTGCTAATTTTATGAATTAAAGATCAAAAGGATAAACAATGCAGATTCATTTTTAGAGTCATCTTTGATCATATTTATGAAGGGGGCTAATAATTCTGACCACAACTGTAAAAATTAGGAATCATTAGTATTTTAATTAATGAATACAGTATGTCTACTAACAGTTAATCAATATGTTAACAATAATGACAAGACATTAGAAAATGACAGAAATGATCACATTGAGTTTGCCCCTTAAATGTGAAGAATTTAAAAAGGACCACTCACTAAAACATATGATAGAGGTACTTCCTCCTTCTGTACATTTTCCTAAAATTTCATCAACACATAAAATCCCATTTTTATTTATGATTAAAAGTCACACATACATCTGTAACATGCAATATAGGGTGCTCACTCCTGCTCCTGCAAGCCATTGTCCCACAGAGTTAAGCTCCAACCCTAATTTAACACACCTGAACCAGCTAATCAAGGTCTTTGGGATTACTGGAAATTTAGGCGATATAATAACGCACTCTGACTCAACAAATCGATCTGTGGAAATGAGTCGGACAGGGTCATAAAAGGCTTTAGGAAGTGTCTGTCCAGTCCAGATCAGATGCAAGTTCATTTGGTAGGTCATATCTGGATATTAAGTGCATATGTTAGCAAACACTTGGGAGAACTACATGAAAAGGATATCTAAACGTGTACTTCTCGAAAATTGACAGCTGTGCAGCACCACAGCTTCCCTTCGGATTAGGGATGGAAGGAAGTTTCCTCACCCAGAAATCAGTATGCAAGTGTGTACTGTAGGGAGGGTGGGGTAAGATGAGCCACCCCTTTTACTGGAACTTGTGCATTATTTTTGTATGTTCAAGAGGAGCGTGTC